>NC_137135.1:2932270-2939770 GCF_949319135.1 Squalius cephalus | reverse complement strand
CTGTGGTGTAAATCCAGCTTTTAATGTTGTTTATGTGTCTATGTGGTGTGTTTAATCTGCTTTAAGACAAACCATGTGTAAATTCATAAGTCGACAGCATTGCTGAGTATTTCCTTCTTAAAACTGCAGTGAACCAAAGACAGTCTCAAAAACACGCTTTGAAATCGCTGGTGTTTCTGACGTCACAAACTACCTTGTAACCAATCAGATCAACGTGTGATCGACAACCAGTGGATCTCTGAGCTGAGTGAGGGAGTGGAGGCGGGGCTCATTTGCATATTCATAGAACCACGCATAATAAATGAGGCAAGGGTGTCGAGTTACATTCAAGATATTTTAAGACATGAAGAAAATAGCTTCCTTTTTTTCCTTGAAATTTTTTTTCATGGGAAAAAAAAAACATTTAAATGTCATTTTGGTGATCAAAGATGAGTTTTAGGGGATACAGTTATTATTGACTACAGGGGGACTTTAAATAGAAGCTCAAATGCTTGACCCACGACCAACCAATGAGGTTTGTTCTCGCTAATCAAGCAAGCATGTGCGTTGATCAAAACCCAAATTAAATTATCATATAAAGAGGTCTTGTCTCTTCAGACTGTATGTTTTGACACATGAAAAAGTTTTGGTTGTGTGGACTTTCAGTTGATGGACACTGATATCCTGATTTGCATTTTGAATAACAAAATGAGGTTGAGTAAATGATGACAGAATCAAAACTATCCCTTTAATTGGACTCAAATTAAAATAATAATTGGTTTTAAAAGTATGAACATTTACCAGATGCCAGCAGATTATTGAGGCCTTCTTCATATAAGGGGTCGACAGGTGAGTCCCTGCCGGTTTCCCAGTCCATATCACCCATTTCACTCTCGCCGTGACCGCTGTCTTTAGTGCTCAGCCAATCAGCATCCTGAGCCCCTGACCTACAGCACACAGTGACAGAACAGCCGTCAGAGCCTTTCAGAAACATGTTCAGCATCACAGTAGGTGAAAGAGCTCAGAAAGACATAGTAAGATGTTTAGAAAAATGAAGCATGTGAAATGTGGGAGGACTGGCAAATGAATTGGACATAGGGCTAATCTGTATTATGTATAGTATAGAAGTGTATTATGGTATTTTTAACATGGTACCTGGATACTGTTTAGACACATCCATGATGGAATACTATGGTATTCAATGTAATACTATTTAAATACCATGATATGATGATCATTCAGTACCATGGTATATTAAAGTACCAAGTACACTGTACCATGGTGCCGGCACAATACAGGGAATATCAGTGAAACAGGTACGATTATCTCTAATATCAGTTAACTAGTCTTCTCACAGCTGGGATTTTTCTGTGAGCTAACATTGAAACTCAAACAATACAGCACACAGCAAAAGGAAGTGACTGTGCTGTCTTTGTTTTCAGCAAGCCCTGTCTTGCACTGATGAATCACAGTCTATCCTGGATTCTGAATGAACATAAATGAAATTCATAGAGACAGTAGTGGATTCTGCTGGATACTAATCAGAAGACAAACAGGGGCTGATCAGACACCCCATTCTCACTGACTGATCCCAGACAGCAACGTAGAGTCGGCCCAGATCCGACCCACATCTGGTACAGGTGGTGATTCCACACGACCCGGATGTGGGCCGGATCTGGGCAGACACTATGTTGCTATCTGGGATGGTTACATCCTTTTTTTATACCATAAATCTACCTGGTAAACAGATCAACTTCTAAGATGGCTATTGTGATAGTTTGGTTATTGTGGTATTGCTTTGTGTTCTGTGTCATTTAGTCAAGAGTTGTATAAATAAAGTCAAAAGGAAGTTAAAAAAGGTTTACCGGCCAGTTCTGTGTGAATACTTGTTTCCTCGGAAATTTGGTCGAGGCTGAAGTTGTCCCTGATGCAAAAGAGACAGGAGCTGAGACACCTGCTGTAGGATTAAAGAGACACAACATTTATCATTTATTACAGTATATGGGGGAACTTATCACATGACTCACTTTAATCTATTATACATAATAAAAATCAAAGACAATTCACAGTTAATCATGTCGCCAAACAATTTGTGTGTTCAAGATGTCTGAACTACCACATATCCAATGCATGACAGGTTTGAAGGCCATTTGGTTTTGGTAGAATGTCGTAATTCCCAATATCATTTTTGTTTGGGTTTCACTTAATTTTGATGGTCCCTTTTGAACATTCTGTTGACTATAAGTAACGTTGCTCCTACATCTGTACTAACTCTCATTAAAGTGTTAGTAGAGTATTAGTAGACTGGTAGGGTTCGGGTTAGAATACGCTGACATGTAGTTACAAAGGTACTTATAGTCAGTAGATTGTCTGTTGAAGAGCATCACAATAAAGAGTTAGCAGATATAAAGCAGACAGTCTACTAATACTCTAATGAAAGTTAGTTGGCATGTAGTTGCAACGTTACTTATAGTCAACATAACATTCGAAAGGGACCATCAAAATAAAGTGTTACCTTTGTTTGCCAGCCTCCATTAAGCACTCTGGGATGGGAAAATGGGTTAGAGAGATTGTTAAGTTGTTAAGGACAGGAAGCTGTTTCTACACAGGGTCTATTCTTCTAGAGGCTGTTTCCTTCCAGGATGCACAGAAGAAACCCAGCCTTGGCTGCGAGGACCGGCACCGGTGACATTTCAACCCCTTTCCTCTGCAGCCGCCACAGGTCTAATTTGCCAACTGGGCCAAGTGACTAAGGGAGGGTGGATTAGAGAGGAGGAAAAGAGAAAGGGGTGGAGGGAGGTCAGGATCCACGCTCTTCCTGACTGGCCCCAGTATTCACGTGAGGGCTCAAACCCGTGCCAGGACCTTTTGTTCTGCTGAACACTTTGGTAGAGGTAAGCATCTGGGCGGACCCAGACCCAAAGGATACAGCGTTTGACTAGCACAGCAACTTTTGGGTATTTTGAAATATTAGCTGGTGAAAAGTAGTTATTCTCACTTTTCTTTTTGAATATAATGAGAATCAGATCAGTTCAAGCTATTTGTTGCTGACTCCCTCCAGCCCATACATGCCAGAGAAGTATAATGTTACTGTGCATGCAATGAATCTGTATTTTCTTCTCACATTCAGTGGGACTCTGTAATGTGATAGCATTGAGGATGGGCAGTGTTTTCTCCTGAGGCATATTAAAGGTTTAAGTTACTGTGTGACACTGAACTGTTTCTGGATACACTTCATCATGCCTTCATCATCTGTCAGCTGTCCCCTAAGGCTGCTATAGATATGGGCCGGTACAACTCCAGAGTGGGAAAACTATCATCTACTTGAGCTTATATGAACTGGAGTGTCTTGAAATAGCCTTCAAAGTAGAATGTATTTTCATATCTGAAATGTTAAAATAATAATAAATTTAAAAAAAAAGACAAATTCTCTTACTTGCACCTCCGGTGAGGCGGAGGACAGTTCAATAGACCCGTTTTCTGCAAAGGCCGCCATAGAGAGCCGAACGAGATTCCTCAGGATCTGCCTGTGGTCTGACTCTTCCATCCGCCCTCTTCTTTCTGTGGTCTTTGGTCTCCGTAATGTGGCCTGATTACTAGGAACTGAAGCCATTGTTTGTGAGGGGTCCATGTTCATGGGCTTGACTTCGTCATTTTTGTTTCGTCTAAGTGTGCTGGTCTGTGAGTTTGCGAAAGAAGAGGAGGAAGAATTTCTGGTCTTTTGCAGGGTTCGATAGGGTGTTCCTGGGTTATAGGGAAGTGTCCCGTTCCACTCTATGCTCCCAGGCTTTCTGAGTATCTTGCTTTGAGTGAGTGGTGGGTTCCCATCCATTTCCATATGAGCTTGATTTTGAGTCATGCGAGCAAGGGTTGGTGTAAGGGCAAATTGGCCCTGTGGATTTGGTTTTTCCACTAAGGGTGATGTAGATGACAATGCCTCAGCTTCATCTTCTTGTGGGGTTTCTTTACGACCCCGAAGCGCCGGTACCAACTGGATGTCAGTCTTGCGAATGTGCTTTTGAGGCCGTCGTGGGTGACGGGTATAGGTTGACTCAGCTTGCCTACAGTTGTAAGCATGGTTATCCCGTTTGTGAGGATGACAGAATGTCTTGGCCAAAGCAATGGCTATAAATAATACCAGGCAGGTTGATCCAAGGCAAATGGCCAAAAGCATTGTAGAACTGTACTTGGCCTGGTTATCGTGAGACAAGTTCTTCAGGTGGTCACGAAAGTTGATGAAAGTTACTTCCAAAGTGGTTCTTGTGCTAAGCATAGGCGTTCCCATATCAGAAACCACTATGCCCAGCTTAAAAGTTCTGCCGATCAATTCTGTGGCATTAGATGTGTTCACATAAAGCTCCCCAGAAGCTTTGTCAAGAAAAAATATGTTAGAAGGGTTGCCATCTGTTATTCTAAAACTGAGTCTTCCATTGAGACCAGAATCTGGATCACTGGCCCGAATGGTAGTGGCCAGAAAACCTTCGGGTTTATTGAGAGAAGAGTAATTTCTTGGTTTATGGAAGTTATCCTCCACAGCTTTATCTCCAAGTTCAGTCACAATCTCCCCTTTGTCCACATTCACTGGGACATTTAGCAATGCAACTCCCTTCTTGGGAGGTGGCTCATGGATTGTGGGGTAATTGTCATTAACGTCCTGTACCTCAACCAGCACTTCTGCACTACTGGTCTTTGGTGGGTATCCTTGATCTACAGCCTCAACAATAAATGAGTAGGAACGGGATTCCTCATAGTCTAATGATTGCTGGACAGTTACGGCCCCACTGCTGGGGTGGACGGAGAAAAATGCGGTTGGTGTCCCCAGCTCATTTGACTCTTTAATGGAGAATGATACCCTTCCACTGAGGTCCAGGTCATCATCATGTGCCTCCACAGTCAAGAAATGGAAACCAGGTGTGTTGTTCTCTTTGAGGACACTCCGGTAGTGACTTTTGGTAAACATTGGTGCGTTATCGTTTTCATCCAGAACATGGACAGTCATGTGCTTAATGCAGGACAGAGAAGGATCACCGTTGTCTTGAGCTAGAAGAGTAAGGTTATATTCCATCTGTCTCTCACGATCCAGAGTATCATTGGTTACAATCATGTAATTGTCTCCATGGATTTGTTTGAGTCTGAAGGGGCCAGATCCACTCAGAATGTGCACTCGTATCTGCCCGTTTGCCCCAGAATCGGCATCAGATACCATCACGAGTGCAAGGAAAGCTTCATTTGGTGCTCCTTCTGAGACTGTTGCAACAGGGGAATTTTGTGGATTCCACGTTATGTGTATCCGGGGAGCATTATCGTTGACATCTCGCAATTTGACCTGCAACTTGTGGTGGGATGGGTTAGCATTGGGCCCCAGATCTCGAGCTTGAATGTCTACCTCATACACATTCTTTTCTTCGAAATCTAAAGGGCCTTGTAAAGTCAAAGCACCTGTTTTGGGATGGATGCTAAATAGTCTTTGCACTTCCAGTGGGACATGTTTACTAAGGGAGTACTCAACCTCTCCATTAGCACCTTGATCAGGGTCTGTCGCACGGAGATTGATGACTATCGTCCCACGGACTGTGTCCTCCGCTAGCTCAATAACTGTTGGGGCCTCCTCAAATACAGGGCTATTGTCGTTGGAGTCGAGAATCGTGACTATAACTTTTGTGCTGCCTGATTTTGGTGGGTTTCCGTTGTCCCAGGCTGTCAGAACCAGTTCTAAAGATGGCTGCAACTCCCTGTCCAATTCTTTGATGACCACTAGTTCGGCTTGCTTGGCCCCTCCAGAGGTTCGGACATCCAGAGCAAAGTGCAGGTTGGAGGACAGGGAGTAAGTCTGCAGGCCGTTCGGTCCCGAATCTGGATCTACAGCGCGGTCCAGAGGGATGCGCATTTTTAGTGAGGCCGTCTCCGAGATCTCCACCTCCTGGACTAGACTGGGAAAGACTGGGCTGTGGTCATTAAGGTCCATCACCTCCACATGAACTGAGAGGAAATGCATAGCACCACCCTTTCTGTAGAGCACACTGAAGGCCAGCTCGCAAAGTTCTTCACCCGAGCATAGCTCCTCGCGGTCCAGCCGGCCAAGTGTTGACACGGTACCATCCCTTAAAGCAACTGTGACCGGTGGGGCGTGTCTGTGCTGAACGACCCGGAAGTTTTCCAGTGACCCAGTCACCCCGCGCTCACGTAGGTCATCCAGCAGGCGACCCACCCGAGTCCCTGAGGGCTGTTCTTCCCAGACACGATATTGGATAATGAGCGGAGCGGAGCCCATATTGTGGGCGTAACAGGGCGGACACTCAATAAGAGCTGCCAGAAGGAGCCAAACCTGGAGCATGACTGTGTGTGAGGTTTCCTATTTCCTTTCACGTGGAGTCAGATGTGTTAAGCACCTAGATAGGCATTCTAATGCAGCACAAGACATCTACAATTCACAAAAGATATATAAAAAAACTATACACCATTACCTACTCTATGGTTAAAAAGAAATACTAAAAAGTAGAAAAAATGCTTTACAGATAATTAATGATGAAAACAGTACCACCACATCCAGGTACTCTATAAATTACCATTTACAGTACATGTAAAAGTCACAAAAATTAGAAAATTATATCATTTTATAGTTACTTCACTTCATAGAAGTGTTACCCGTATAACTGAGTTTTACTGATATCAATGGACATGTTACTTAATACAAATATTAAACAATAAACAATCATGGTAAAATTTTGATCACTATTCTCACAACAAAACTACTTTCATGAAAGATTATTTCCAGACCCTTCTGATTTTTAAATAGAGTGTAAGCCAAACCAATGTTATTCTAAAGCACTACTCACTCACACACAGCTGCTGCTTCCCGGCTCAGGACTAAAGTGAGGATCTGTGGAGCTGGGATGGCTCGTTGGAGGGGGAACGGCCTGCGAGTCGATGACAGACGTCGAGGGAGGAGTGTGCAGTGCTGCTTAACTCCACCCGTCTGTAGCAGTGAGTCTGGAATCAGCGGTGGGCTTTTAGCGAAACATGATCCCACTTCTTTCATTCACTGCCTCTAGCTCTTCACACATCTGACTTTACTCCTTTTCCAAACGGTCTAAATAAACACAATAAGAGTCGTAGTGTCTGGAATCTGTCATCAGAGTTGAAGCAAACCTAAGGTGAGACCCTCAGGGGCCCTGAACACAAAAACAAGGCCTGGATCTGAACTCTGAGAGTGCTGATGGAAAGTCCAGAACCTGCTGCTGTTATCACAAACCCAGATAGTCACTCCTATCACACACTCCAACAACCTTTAGTGCTAGACGTTTTAAAAATAACTGATTTGTGCTTCAATTTGATGGTTTTGTAAAATGTCTGGGAGTTGGGGAATGTATTTTTTGTCTTGGTACACCTTTGCAAAGTCTGTCTTTATAACAAAACAGGGACACACATACCAAATACTAAAATGCATGTTAATTTTTTTACTTCAATCTTACTCGTACATTTGTATGTTGCATATCATTTGTACTGGAAAGAAAAGATTTG
>NC_137135.1:2899770-2927270 GCF_949319135.1 Squalius cephalus | reverse complement strand
ATAAGTTGTTATGCTATATTATCACCCAATATTGGATTCAATCTTTTTGTCCACTTGTTCTCTTTCAATTAGGACTGGTTTTATATTTCTATTTGCATCTGATTAATTGTAGGCCTCATTTATTTGAGAGTAGGCATCTCATTTTTTGAGTAAAAAAAGCATTATTTTTGAATAATTTTGGAAATTTTAAATAAATTCTGAAGAAAATTGGCACTGTCGATCACACTAGTCTACTTTAATATTTCACCAGGAATTTTGTTTTGAAAAACTTTTATTTTGTACAAAATGGCACATTGTTACTCTTGTGGTGTTCCCGTTTTTGACCGGACTACAATAAATAGCTTATAAATCAATCATTATGCAATATTATCACGCAATATTGGATTCAATCTTTTTGTCCACTTGTTCTCTTTCAATTAGGACTGGTTTTATATTTCTATTTGCATCTGATCAATTGTAGGCCTCATTTATTTGAGAGAAGGCATCTCAATTTTTGAGTAAAAAAAACATTATTTTTGAATAATTTAGGAAAAATAAAATAAAATCTGAAGAAAATTGGCACTGTTGATCACACTAGTCTACTTTAATTTTTCACCAGGAATTGTGTTTTGAAAAACATTTATTTTGTACAATATGGCACAGAGTTACACTTGTGGTTTTCCACTGGGCCATTGAGGGCCATTGTGGGCCATTGTTTCAATGGGCCATTGAAAGTGAATGGGAGAGACCAATGCAACCAATGAATGGAACAACACAAAATATGTATCATTTTGAAGCTTAGAATATCAGCTTTTTAATGCATCTAATCACTTTGATCAACTCCTAACGACTGCTGAGTTATCGCTCTAAAACTGAGTGTACCCCCCGCAGGCGCCACCTAGCTGCGAAATAAATAATCATAATATTTTTCAAAACTATTACCTTGATCAACTTAAAATAGGTGTCATTTGAAAGCTTAGAGTCTGAAATTTACAATGAATGTAGCCAATTTGATAAACTCCTAAGTAGTGCTGAGTTATTTGCCGATAAATATAGATAAAAAAATCATAATTTATAAACAACTTTTTTGTATTACATTCAGCAATATGTCAAATACATCATACAGCTCTGATAGTCCTGTGTCATATGTCATTTGATTGTTAATTGTTTCAGGATTTTTTACTAAACTTGAGCGAGGTTTTTCTAAAAGAAGCCCTTCAAGAGACCCATGTGTAAAACCATGTATGGATGCTGAACATTTCCGGTCGTAACTTTATGAAACATGCTCCGATTGTGGAAAATGACACATCATTATTTACAGCAGATGCTTACAATTAAAATGAGTCCAAACTCAACATAATCCATCACTCAGAACTAAAGATATTCCTCATGGAGTTCTAACACAAAAAAAATATCACAGACGCACAGACTCACGTAGCCAATCAAGGTAGCTTAGACTTAGCCTATTTACTCGTATCTTCATGAAAATTATATCGATCATGAAAAATGGCACATTGTTATTTACAGCAGGAGCTCACGATTAAAAAGACCCCAAACTCAATATATTCCATCAATCAGATCTAAAGATATTCCTCATGGCGTTCTAACACAGAAAATACCACAGACGCACCTAGCCAAGTATATACTCATGAAGCACTCGCGTTTGGTTTTCGCTCATAACTTCACGAAGCATGCACAGTTCGTAGAAAACTGTACATCATTATTTTCAGCAGACTATCACTATTAAGAAGAGCCCAAACTCAGCATAATCCATCACTCAGATCTAAAGATATTCCTAATTGAGTTGTAACACACAAACCCCCACATGCGCTCACAGAGCCTTGAATATAGATGTAGCCTAGCACTTATGTCGCGTTTTAACTCATAACTCAATGAAGCATGCATAAATTGTGGAAAATGGCACATCATTATTTACATGAGATTGTTAAGATTAAAAAGAGCCCAAACTCACCATAATCCATCACTCAGATGTAAAGATATTCTTCATGGACTTCTAACACATGTCTCTCCCATTCACTTTCAATGGCCAATTGAAACAGTGGCCCTCAATGGCCCAGTGGAACACCACAAGAGTAACTCTGTGCCATTTTGTACAAAATAAAAGTTTTACAAAACAACATTCCTGGTGAAAATTTAAAGTAGACTAGTGTGATCAACAGTGCCAATTTTCTTCAGATTTTATTTTATTTTTCCAAAATTATTTAAAAATAATGTTTTTTTTTACTCAAAAAATGAGATGCCTACTCTCAAATAAATTAGGCCTACAATTAATCAGATGCAAATAAAAATATAAAACCAGTCCTAATTGGAAGAGAACAAGTGGACAAAAAGATTGAATCCAATATTGGGTGATAATATTGCATAATGAGTGATTTATAAGCTATTTTTTGTAGGCCGGTCATTTTTGACCGGGAACACCACAAGAGTGACAATGTGCCATTTTGTACAAAATAAAAGTTTTTCAAAACAAAATTCCTGGTGAAAAATTAAAGTAGACTAGTGTGATCAACAGTGCCAATTTTCTTCAGATTTTCTTCAATATTTCCAAAATTATTCAAAAAAAAAAAAAAAAATTACTCAAAAAATGAGATGCCTACTATCAAATAAATGAGGCCTACAAATAATCAGATGCAAATAGAAATATAAAACCAGTCCTAATTGAAAGAAAACAAGTTGACAAAAAGATTGAATCCAATATTGGATGATAATATTGCATTACGAGTGATTTATAAGCTATTTTTTGTAGGCCGGTCATTTTTGACCGGGAACACCACAAGGGTGACAATGTGCCATTTTGTGCCATATTGTACAAAATAAAAGTTTTTCAAAATAAAATTCCTTGTGAAACATTAAAGTAGACTAGTGTGATCATCAGTGCCAATTTTCTTCAGATTTTATTTAATATTTCCAAAATTATTCAAAAATATATATATTTTTTACTCAAAAAATGAGATGCCTACTCTCAAATAAATTAGGATTACAATTAAACAGATGCAAATAGAAATATAAAACCAGTCTTAACTGAAAGAGAACAAGTGGACAAAAAGATTGAATCCAATATTGGGAGAAAATATTGCATAATGATTGATTTATAAGCTATTTTTTGTAGTCCGGTCATTTTTGACCGGGAACACCACAAGAGTGACAATGTGCCATTTTGTACAAAATAAAAGTTTTTCAAAACAAAATTCCTGGTGAAATATTAAAGTAGACTAGTGTGATCAACAGTGCCAATTTTCTTCAGATTTCATTTAAAGGGGGGGGTGAAATGCTCATTTTCACTCAATCTCCTGTTAATCTTGAGTACCTATAGAGTAATATTGCATCCTTCATATCTCCAAAAAGTCTTTTGTTTTATTATATTTATTATAGAAAGATAGGCTGTACCGAGTCTTTCCGGAAAAAAACGAGCGGCTGGGGGCGGGCCGTGTGGGCGAAGCTTAGCTGTGCTAACGCGCCGAGCTAGTGACAACACACAGAGACATTATTTGTTCAACAGTTACTCACCGTCCGGTTCCAACGCACGACCGCGAACCTTTATCATTGCGACTGCTCGATCCTTAAGCATTAGACGATCTGCAAATCCATCGATCTGGGCTTTGTTTATAAAACAATCATCGTCGAAATGCAGGGAACAAACAGTCTACACAACTCCGTTTATGCTTAGGAAAACAAACTCCATCCACTATTCCCTTAACGCTGGGTTCTTTGGGAATCTGTGCAGGGTTGTCTTGCCCTGGCAACCAAAAACCCACTTCTTTGGTGACATTGACTTCCCAAAAGCCGGGCAGGGCGCTTTGATGGCGAACTGCTTTCGCTCTCTTGCTCTGGTCTAAGAGTGCGCGCGCGGCCGCGATCTTACCGGAGAAGTGCCCTTAGGACCCATATAAGGAAATTCCGCCCTATCTTACGTAAGACAGAGCCATACTCGAAAAAAACTTTCCGAAACTTGTGACAAACCGGAAGGAGTATTTTTGGAACAAAAATACTCCTTCAAACGTACAACTTAGTTTTTGAAACTTTGTCCATGTTTAGCATGGGAATCCAACTCTTTACCAGTGTAAAAAACTCAGTATGCATGAAATAGCATTTCACCCCCCCTTTAATATTTCCAAAATTATTCAAAAATAATGTTTTTTTTACTCAAAAAATTAGATGCCTACTATCAAATAAATGAGGCCTACAATTAATCAGATGCAAATAGAAATATAAAACCAGTCCTAACTGGAAGAGAACAAGTGGACAAAAAGATTGAATCCAATATTGGGTGATAATATAGCATAACAACTGATTTATAAGCTATTTTTTATAGTCCGGTCATTTTTGACCGGGAACACCACAGGTGAAATTGGGTTGTGAACACCACACAAGGGTTAAATAATGTATCTATCCATCACAGCCTGTCGGGGTTGTATTCGCTATAACAACCGCCTCGCTCTACATTATCCCTTACTTACATATTGTAAACATGAATTTAAACATACTTTCATTATTGTATGACTTGTTTAATGGTTACTTAAGTATTGAATTTATAATATGAATAATTACTTTGGGATTTGAGATTTACAATACAATAATTTTTCTTTATCAACTATTACATGCACAGATACAAATTTACATATACACAAACCTCACATCAACACAAACACAATTATTACACAATAATTTATCCAACTGACTCTAATATGCAGAAGCAGAAAACAGGAAAAAAGTGAGTATTCACTTTATAGGTGTAACGTAGGAGGCAAGATGTAGAGAACCCAAGTGCAACTTTAATACCAACGTGATCAAACATAAAACAAAGGCATGAAAACTCGAAACAAGAACAAACAGCAGTTACCCAAACCAATACTAAAGACACAGGGCAAACATGGGGCTTAAATACACAAGACTAATGACTAAACAAGGGACACCTGTGAGCAATGAACCAATAACATCATGACACATCAGACAAGGGAACGCACGGCAGGGTCACATGACTTTGAACAGGGGATCACATGACAGACATGAAACGTGACCAAGACAAGACCAAATTGTGACAATAGGCCAAACCTGAGAAAACGGCACCATCTTGTAAAAAAAAAAAAAAAAAATATATATATATATATAGTATATTTAAAAGAAAAGGCCAACAGAACAAAAGTCTATTAACAAAGACTGCATCATTTTATAGTTAAATGGCCCTGGGATAAAAAGAAATTGGGGTAATTTTTGTCCTTAAGGTCCTGAGTGTAAATATTTTGTGTACAATGTGGAAAGGAAAGAAGAAAACTCAAATAAAAATACACACTTGTGCCAAAATAGATGCAGTTGGCATTAACACAGGATGATTTTTTTTTTTTTTTTTTTACTGAAAGAGCATGTCCTTAAGGAAACACAAGGGTTAATTTGGTTGTAAACTTTACATTGAAGTGTGATTGATCAATGAGACCCTTTGATTACAGTGTTATTATTGAAGCAAAACTGTATTAATCTAGAAGCAGAATCAGATTTAACTGTGATTTTCTGCTGTAATAAACAGTTTAACTGGTAAGATCCTCAGAGGAGAAGTTCTGCAGACATTACATAAGAATGGAAAGACAGTCTCTGTGAAGGATGTCCTGAATCTACACAGACAGTCTTTAGTTACAGGATCAGAGAATGACACTGTTCCTCTGTCATAGTCCAGCTGAACTCTCACACGCTGAAGCTTCTGTTTAACAGTTAAGACAGTGAGGCGTTGCTCTGGGGATTCTGAGCTGTATTCGCTGTTCCAGTACCACACATACCAGACATTAGAGTTCAAGAAACCCTTTCCCTTCCTTTGGTTTGATGATGTGGTTATTCCAATAATCCAGCTTGTATTGTCTCCAACCTCCACATCCCAGCAGTGTGTTCCTGAGTTAAAGCCCTCAGATCCCAGGACACATGGACACTTGTCAAACCTCTCTGGATTATCAGGAAGTGTTTTATCTCCATCACTGTACGACACACTGGTCAGATCAGCAGAGAGTGCGAGACGACGATATGCTGTGTTTGGATCCAGAGTCAACGGAGCTGAAAAGAGAATAGCATCAGATTACAGGATGAAATATCATGTATTAGAAATGTAAATGTAGAACATTTTTCTTTTGTTGAAAGAGATCATAAATCATGCTATCGTAACAATGGTCTCTCAGTTACTGTTAGAATGGATTGAGGCTTCAGGTTTAATATCAGTATTCAATAAACACTATAGTGTTTATTGAATACTGATATTAAACCTGAAGCCTCAATCCACTTGTCTCAAGCCTCAATCCATCCGTTATAAAACCCAACAAGTTAACTCAACTCAAACCGATTGAGGAAACTGATTGCGGCAAACCATTTAAGTTTAAAAATAAATACATATGAGTATTGTGAACTTATATATATTGAGTCATATATATAATATTAATATATATAAGTTCACAATACTCATATGTATTTATTTTTAAACTTAAATGGTTTGCCGCAATCAGTTTCCTCAATCGGTTTGAGTTGAGTTAACTTGTTGGGTTTTACAGAGTATTGTATCCTAATATACAAACATAAACCATGAGGAATAGACTTTTCATTATGAGTTCGCTGTATGATCTGATGATTTTCTGAAATACAGTTCAGATTCACTTAGAAATATATGTCTATCAAATGTTGCTGTTGTGTGTGTTTATATGTGAACTATCTTCTGCACTGGTGTCAAATCTGCTGAGACTCACTGTGTTGGACAGTTTCCAGCATCTTCTTCCAGACTCTGAACGGCAGGTTACCCAGATAACGCGACACATGAATCAAAGCTCCAGAACTCATCCGTGGATCCGGCTGTGAGATCTGGACTCTGAGGAACATTCAGGAGTCAGAACTGCAGTGAATTTGAGTTCAGATCCACTGAGAGAAGAGATACGAGCAGCTCACTTACCTTTCCATTGAGGCCTTAAAGTTCTGGAAAATATAGAGTATGAAAACATTTTAATATCTTATCAAACACTCTCATTGTCAATGAGTCTCTCTATACAAGTCAATTCAAGTCAAGTTTATTTATATAGCACTTTTCACAACACAGGTTGTATCAAAGCAGCTTCACAGTAATAAATTAAGACAATACATCAATGTTTCTAGTGAAACGTCTACGTTTGGTAATGCTGATCAATAGTATCGTTGATTGATTAATTGAATTAAATATCCCCAAATATCCCCAACTGAGCAAGCCAAAGGCAACAGTGGCAAGGAACTGAAAAACTCCATCAGGTGACCTAATGGAGAAAAAAAAACCTTGGGAGAACCCAGGCTCAGTCAGGGGCCAGTTCTCCTCTGGCGTTTATGAACAAGTTGTTTTGTGCACAAAGAATGAAGCCAGATTGATTTGTCACCTTTAGAAACGAGACGTCATTGTCTTTCATCATCTCCTCCATGTCTCTGATTGTGTGTGAAAGAGCTGAGATGTGTGTGTTCATCTCCTCCAGCTTCTCCTTCATCCTCTGCTTCTTCTGCTCCTCTTCCTCTCTCAGTGCAGTGATTGTAGCTTCTTCTTCGTCTCTGAGAAACTGATGAAGCTTCTCAAACTCTTCTTTAATCTGATGCTCTGTGTGCTCAGCTTGAGACTGAAATCAAATCACATTCACTTCAATCATCTCAGTCAACACAAATCTCAGATATCCAACATTTAACGGATCCAGAAGCAGAAGCTGCTTCTCATTTACAGAAATAATCAGCTGGAATCCATTATATTAAATATATCAATTTATAACGGTATAAAGTGATCCTCCAGCTGTAATGAAAATGACTGTAATGAAAGTTTCCTCACATTGATGTGTTGAGCTGTTTTCTCAAACTTTCCTTTCTTCTTTTCCTTGTGTTGAAGTTTCTGTCGTAAGGACTTCAGTGCTGTATTGAGCTCCTCCTAGAATTGAACAAAAATACATTAAACACCAGATTACAGTGAAGAGAAGAAAATACAGTGATATGATCGTACAATTCTGTGCAAAAGTATTGACCCCCACCCTGATTTCTTCTGTTTTTCTGTAAATCTCATACTAAATTGCTGAAGATGTGTCCCAGGGCATCCATGAGATGTTTCTTGCATAGTTAATGTCTGGCTCAGCCAGTGACCCCCTAGGAATAGACTAGGTGACAACCAAGAATAGTTTGGTCGACGACTGGAGAGACAGTTGACGGCACGGAAAGACGGCACCTGGGACAGTATGGGTTAGCACCCCAGCCTGTGTCTTTCGCGAGAAAGAACCCAAACAAGCTACGGAAAGCCCTACAGAGAGATACCCCCAGGAGATCCCGAGAGGGGGGGAGGATGAGATCTCCAATCGGACGGACCAAAGGTTAACAACCCTTGCAAATGGACAGACAACGAACGTGACATGCATTTGCGGAAAGCTGTGCAAGAATCATCGTGGCCTAAGAATCCACCAGGCCAGAATGAAATGTGTGGAGCGGGAGAGCGAGGTGCAACGCACAGGTCCTGAACCTGGTGAGACGCAGGAGGAGCCCGGCCAGGAGGCAACCCACAGAGCCCAGTCCCTCCACGTACCAGAGCCTTCCAATCCCAGCAGAGTAGTTCCGCAGCAGCGGATTAAATGGCCCCCAGCCAGCAAACGGAGTGAGTGGCTGCAGTTCGACGAGGATGTGTCCAATATCATCCAAGCCACAGCCAAAGGAGATGCTGACAGCCGACTCCAAACGATGACTATCATCATCTTCAGTTACGCCTCAGAAAGATTTGGGCAGGTAGAGAAGGGAAAAACCAAGCCCCCCTCCTACACCATGAACCGCAGGGCCACCAAGATACATCACCTGCGTCAGGAACTTCGTACTCTCAAGAAACAGTACAAGAAAGCTACTGCTGAGGAGAAGCGACCATTAGCAGAGCTGCAAAACATCCTGTGGAAGAAGCTGATGATCCTCCGCAGAGCAGAGTGGCACCGGAGACGGGGAAGAGAGAGAGCTAGGAAGCGAGCGGCCTTCATCGCCAATCCCTTTGGCTTCACAAAACAACTGCTCGGGGACAAGCGCAGCGGCCGGCTTGAGTGCTCTACAGAGGAAGTGAATCGCTTCCTCCAGGATACAGTGAGGCTCCACTTAGAGAGCAAGAGCTGGAGCTCAACAAAGCTCTCATCAGCCCCGGCCCCCCAACAACAGAGTTCAACCTGAGGGAGCCAAGTTTGAAGAATGTTGAGGAGATCATCAAGGCAGCTCGCTCAGCATCTACTCCAGGCCCCAGTGGAGTACCTTATTTGGTCTACAAGCGCTGCCCAGAGCTCCTACGGCACCTGTGGAAGATCTTGAAGGTGATTTGGCGAAGAGGAAGAGTTGCTGACCAGTGGAGGTGGGCTGAGGGAGCGTTGATCCCCAAAGAGGAGAACTCAAAAAACATCAACCAGTTTCGAACCATCTCATTACTGAGTGTTGAAGGGAAGGTGTTTTTCAGCATCGTATCACGAAGACTGACAGAGTTCCTCCTCAAGAACAACTACATTGATCCCTCAGTGCAGAAGGGGGGGATTCCTGGAGCTCCTGGCTGCATGGAACACACTGGTGTAGTTACACAGCTCATCAGAGAGGCCCATGAGAACAGAGGCGACCTAGCAGTCTTGTGGTTGGACCTGGCCAACGCCTATGGGTCCATACCGCACAAACTGGTCGAGCTTGCTCTACACCTCCATCATGTTCCCAGTAAGATCAAGGATCTGATCCTGGATTACTACAATAATTTCAGGATGCGGGTCACTTCTGGGTCAGAAACATCAGACTGGCATCGCATTGGAAAAGGAATAATAACAGGCTGCACCATCTCTGTTATTCTTTTCGTCTTGCCATGAACATGTTGGTGAAGTCAGCCGAGGTGGAATGTAGGGGACCCCTAACCGAGTCTGGTATACGACAGCCCCCTATAAGAGCCTATATGGATGACCTGACCATTACAACAACTTCAGTCCCAGGGAGCAGGTGGATCCTACAAGGACTTGAGAGACTCATTACCTGGGCAAGGATGAGTTTTAAGCCCTCCAAGTCAAGGTCCATGGTGCTGAAGAGGGGGAAAGTGATTGACAAGTTCCGTTTTTCCATCTCAGGAGCTGTCATCCCAACCATCACAGAGCAACCCGTCAAGAGTTTGGGGAAGCTTTTTGACTCCAGCCTGAAAGACTCTGCCACCATCCAGAAGTTCAACAAAGAACTTGGAGCTTGGCTCACCAAGGTTGATAAGTCCGGTCTGCCTGGTAGATTTAAAGCCTGGATCTACCAGCATTCCATCCTGCCCCGAGTTCTGTGGCCCCTGCTGGTCTATGCAGTCCCGATGACAACAGTTGAGTCCCTAGAAAGGAAGATCAGTGGCTTTCTTCGGAAATGGCTAGGGCTTCCACGCAGTCTTACCAGCGCTGCACTGTATGGGACAAGTAACATCCTGCAGCTGCCCTTCAGTGGCCTCACTGAAGAATTTATGGTGGTACGCACCAGAGAAGTCCTACAGTACAGGGATTCCAGAGACTGCAAAGTGTCATCAGCCGGCATTGAGGTGAGGACAGGAAGGAAGTGGAAGGCTGGGAAAGCAGTGGAGGTGGCAGAGTCACGCCTAAGACAAAAGGCATTGGTGGGCACCGTGGCAACAGGCAGAGTGGGCTTGGGCTACATCCCGAAGACTTTGGTCAGCCAGGCCCGTAGCAAGGAAAGACACCATCTACTCCAGGAAGAGGTCCGAGCATGCGTAGAGGAAGAGCGAGTGAGCAGGGTTGTGGGACTCCGGCAGCAGGGAGCATGGACAAGGTGGGAGAGTACACTGCAGCGCAGGATTACCTGGGCAAACATCTTGCAGGCAGATTTCCATCGGGTCCGTTTCCTGGTACAAGCGGTCTATGATGCCCTGCCAAGCCCAGCGAACCTCCATGTCTGGGGGAAGAGTGAAACACCTTTCTGCCTTCTTTGCTCTGGAAGAGGCTCCCTAGAACATCTCCTCAGCAGCTGCCCAAAGGCTCTGGCAGATGGTCGCTATCGCTGGCGCCACGACCAGGTGCTTAAGGCAATTGCTGAGAGTGTAGCCTCAGCCATTAGCACCAGCAAACACCATCATGCTCCAAAGAAGGTAGTCCACTTCATCAAAGCTGGAGAGAAACCCCTGGCGCGTCCACAATTAACAACAGGCCTCCTCCACAAAGCCTCTGACTGGCAACTGCAGGTTGATCTTGGAAGACAGCTGAGGTTCCCTCAGCATATTGCAATCACAAGTCTCCGCCCAGACATGATAATTACCTCCGAGGCTTCAAAACATCTGATCATGCTGGAACTTACGGTGCCATGGGAAGAGCGTATTGAGGAAGCCAATGAGAGGAAACGCGCTAAGTACCAGGAACTGGTGGAGGAGTGCAGGGAGAGAGGCTGGAAAACCTTCTATGAGCCTATAGAAGTCGGCTGTAGAGGCTTTGCAGGGCGTTCACTTTGCAAAGTCCTTAGTCGTTTGGGTCTGACAGGGGCGGCCAAGAAGAGGGCCATTCAATCTGCAAGCGAAGCCGCAGAAAAAGCTACAAGGTGGCTTTGGATTAAGAGGGCTGATCCGTGGTTTGCTACTGGGACGCAAGTCGGGGCTTGATCAACCCCGGCTGGGTCGCCTGGGTGAGGGTGTATGATGTTGCGAGACCCGAAACACCCAATGATCCCAGGATACATCACTGAAGATGTGTCCCAGGGCATCCATGAGATGTTTCTTGCATAGATACTTACTTACCATAAAACAAAGGCAACCTGAGTGAGCACAAAGTACAGTTTGTAAATGACAATGTTATTTACTGAAGCAATAAAGTTATCCAATACTAACTGGGCCTGCCTGATAATGTATTTGGCCCCATAGTTACTAATTCCTCAAATCTCTGAAACTGTATTTATAATGTTGTTCAGCTGGACTAAACACAACCAGTCCTGATCACTGCAGCCCTGTTTAATCAAATAAACACTTAAATAGGACTTTTTCAACAGCATGAAGTTGGTTAAAAGGTCTTAAACAGTAACACACTTTTGGCAAAGGTGAAAGAAACTCCAGGAATAATGATGAAGACGGTGATTGAAACACATCCGTCTGTGATTACAAAGCTATTTCAAAGGCTCTTGGACTCAAAGAACCACAGCGAGAGCCATTATATCCAAATGGAAAAAACTCGGCACAGTAGCAAACCTTCCCAGAAGTGGCTGAAGAAGGGCCAAGAACAACATCGTAGGAACTGAATTTTCTTATTTTCTATCAGAAAATGCTAAAGCACATAATCTTTAGTCTGCAAACTGAAGCTCAAATCAGTAAATTTGAAACTGAAGTAAATCCACCTCTGAACGGCTCAAAAAAGCACAACTGAAATGATGTGGCAGGACCTAAAACCTTTTTTTGTGTGTGTGTGTGTGTGTGTGTGTGCAAAATAATGATATCTATTAGCCTGGGAAAACCCAGACAACTTCCGGCAAATTTAGATTTGCTCTGCAAGTAGTCTGGCAAAGAGCTCATTCAAGCCCATTTCTAACCCGTCGAAATTGAGGCACCAATCAGAAACGTTGAGGCGGGCTTTACACGATGACGATCGCTCTGACTGGTTTTAGGTCTATCCAATTGCGCCCAAAGGCATTTGAGTGACGTCCGTTGGTGACGCCCGGTTGGAAATGAGTTATTAATGAAGCTTTGCCAGACCATAACTCAGTTACTACAGAGAATGGTCTGGTTTTAACCAGGCTAAATATCTATGAAAAAGGCTCCACTATTTAGTATGAGACACAAAAACATAAGAAATCAGGATGGGGAATACTTTTACAGCACAGTAAATGTCATATAAAGTTGAGTAAAATGACATTGAAATAGTAATGCATGAATGTGATGATATGTTTATGACTAATTATTGTTCTTTACATGTGAAACTAAACATTTGTCTTACCTTGTAAGATGTAACCATTTCACTGATGGGTCTGAATGTGTGATTGTCATGTTTTTGTGAATTAATACACACCAAACACACAGGCTGTTTGTCCTCCAGACAGAAGAGTTTGAGTTTCTCACTGTGTAAACTGCAGATCTCCTCAGATCCTGATGAACGTTTCTCATTTCTCTCCTTCAGGAACGACTCACACAAGTTTTTTAACGTGAGATTAACTGGAGGATCATCTCTTGAGGATCTTCTCCTGCAGACAGGACACTCCTGAGTTTTCTTAGTTTTCCAGAACTGTTGTAGACACTCTTTACAAATACTGTGACTACAGGACAGAAAAACAGGAACCTTGAATATTTCATAGCAAACAGGACAAATATAATCATCTTCAGCTGCTGAAGCCATTTTCACCGTTTGAGTCTCACAAACTAAACTCTACTTTCACTTTATGAACGATGGTTTTCAAAAATGAATCACAATGAGAATCAAAGATCTGCTGTCTGTTCAGAAATGAACATCACAAAAATCCTTCTGTAAAGTTTTTCTCTTTGTTCTCCATTGATTGCTTATTCTTGCTTTTGTTGAGACAAAGTCGGTGTGACAGAAAGGAGAAATAAAGTCAATCTCTTCCTGGTTAGTGTTGTAAGAGTTTATGAGTTTATGATCACCTTTAGGTGTGTACAAACAGGTCAAATGGGCACATCAGAATTTCTTCAGGTAAAATGTATTCAAAATGGACCTGCATTGAAATGTTAAAAAATAATGCTGTAAAACTTTGAATAAAACACAAAAGATCAATTAAAATACAAAACTATTAATTATAAACTCAAAATGCTTATACATGTTTTATTTATTGCTCTTTATTTGTCAGAGAGTTTCTCCAGGTCTGTCATGATCAAATCAAATCAAATCAAATGTTCTTTATGTAGCACATAAACACAACAGTAGTTGGCCATTGTGCCGTACAACAGAATAAGTATCTAAAAAACAAAAAAAGAGTGCAAAGGGAGTTTATATCAAAAACACCAATCATAAATTTCAACATGAATTTTCTGTCATGCTCAAATCTTTGTCAGTGTAATGGGCAGGAATAAAGATCAGAGTGGCTTTGACAAGGGCCAGATTGTTAATGCAAGGTGACTGGGTCAGAGTATCTCTGAAACTCAAGGCTTGTGTGTCGCTCCCGGTCAGCAGTGGTGAGGATTTACCAACAGTGTCCGAGGAGGGACGAACACACACCGGCGACAAGGTGTTGGACACCCAAGACTCATCGATGGATGAGGGCAATGAAGGCTATCCCGTCTGGTCCGAGCCAACAGAAGCTCTAGTGTGGCATAAGTCACACACAACTTTAATGATGTTATGGGAAGAAGAAGACATTTTATTTATATAGTGCTCAAGGTCCATAGCTCAAGGTCGCTTTACATGGGAGGAATGTGTCACAGTGCATCACATTCTGCTGCGTATGGGGCCAAAGACCAATCAGAGTGCCTATGATGACCCCTGTCCACCTTCAACGATAACTGAGACAATATACTGTTACACCCCTACAAATAATGCATACTAAATGCATGATATATATGATGTAGGATCATGACAGCAAATGTTTTTTATTAGCTGTAATAAATTGTCATTTGATCTGTTTAGTATTTTGCTATGAAATGTAAAAAAAAAAGAAAGAAAGTGTATGGTTTACTTGAGGAATTGGAGTCTGTTAACTACTGAACTTTTTTTGCCTTATTTATTGCCTTTTCCCCTATCACATTAATAATCATAAATTAGGTGTATTCACTATAACAGCCGCCTCGCTCTACATTATCCGTTAAGCATTTAACCCCGACTTTCATAACCACAAACACAGAGAAAATGCTGGTAATTTCTTAGAAACACTTCAGTAACTGACAAGCAACATGAGATGACTTTTACAACAAATGTTTGGGTCACACTCTGCAATAATGTTCATTAGTCAACTACCTTAACATGAGCTAAGAATGAAAAATACTTCTACAGCATTTATTAATCTTAGTTAATATTAATTTCAGCATTCACTAATATGTTATTAAATCAAAGGTTGTGTTTGTTAACATTAGTTAATGCACTGTGAACTAACTGTAAAGAACAGCTGTATTTTTAATAACTAACATTAGCAAATATTAATAAATACAGTAACAGATGTATTGCTCATTGTTAGTTCATGTTAGTTAATACATTAATTTTAAATAATGAACCTTATTGTAAAGAGGTTTTCTCTAATCTTGTAAATTGAGTCAATCCTGAGCTCGGACTCTCTGTCTTGGACTTCAAGTTAACTCTTATTATCCTCATTATTATATTAGCATCTCACTCTTTCAGTTCTACAGGTGATATTCTCTGCAAGCGTCCTCTGAGGATCTCCCTCACACACACACACACACACACACACCACCTTGTGTGTTCATGAGCCTGTCGAGACACGAGCCAGCCCTGACACACTCCTCCACAGGTGCCGTGATTCAGTCTCACCTGAGGACAGAGCGAGAGCCGAGCCTGTCATGGCCGATGCCTGCGCAGGGGATGACTGAGGTAATGATGAGCACATCAGGATTTATGGGAAGTGTTCCCAGTTCCGGCTGATCTAATCTATGCAGCCTGACATTGAGTTATTATAGAAGTCTATAATGTGTTATGTGTATGCTAGGCCAAAGAGATGCGTTTTTAGTTTCCCGGACAATGGTAGGAAGACTGTTCCAGAGTTTTGGTGCTAAATAGGAGAAGGATCTACCGCCAGCAGTCGATTTTGATATTCTAGGTATTATCAACTGGCCGGAATTTTGAGATCGCAATAGACGTGAAGGACTATAATGCGTTAAGAGCTCGCTCAAGCACTGCGGAGCTATATGATGTTTAATAGGGAGCCAATGCAGTGTTGTCAGAACCGGGCTAATATGGTCACACACAGGGGCGTAGCATCAAATGTTGGGCCCTGGTCACAGAACCAAGAGGTGGGCCCCTCACAACACCAATATATATCAATATATCTTTGTGGGGCCCCCCCTTCGCCAAGGGCCCCTGTTACTCAGTTCCACTATTACCCCCTGTCTGACGCCCCTTCTCGAGCTGCTGCGTTTTGGACCAGGTTCAGGGTGTTCATTTTAAGTGTTCATTTTAAGACAGGAGCCAAGACAGGATAGGTGATCACCAGAGAGAGACATAAAGACAGATGTATGCTGGTTTACAGAGAGAAAGGGCCGCTCAGTGTATTTGTGCAGTTTGCATGTTCTTCTTGTGCGTGCTCTGGTTTATAGGGGAATTGGGAACGTTAAATTGTCCATAGGTGTGTGTGCAGGTGTGTGTGAGTCCCAAGCCGTGTAATGGGGAAAGTTGGTGAAAGACCTGGCAACCTACCCTGGAAAAATCATCGCCAAGAAAATTCATGGACAGTCTCTCGCGAATGGCAAGACCAGACAGCAACATAGTGTGGCCCAGATCCGGCCCACATCCGGGCCGTGTGGAATCCATGAGTACCGGATGTGGGCCGGATCTGGGCCGACACTATGTTGCTGTCTGCGCTGTGTGTGAACATGATGGGGATTGTAGTTCAACACTAAATGTGAGCATTTATTCATCTCACTTACACAAAAAGCCTGAGCTTGTGCGTGAGGTCGAGAGGTTCCAACTAGAGATAGTCGGGATCACCTCCACGCACGGCTTGGGCTCTGGAACCACACTCCTCGAGAGAGGATGGACTCTTCACCACTCTGGTGTTGCCCATGGTGAGAGGCTGGTGTGGGTTTGCTTATAGCCCCCCAGCTCAGCCGCCATGTGTTGGAGTTCACCCCGGTGAACGAGAGGGTCGTTTCCCTGCGCCTTCGGGTCGGGGATAGGTCTCTCACTGTCGTGTGTGCCTACGGGCCAAACGGCAGTGTAGAGTACCCGGCCTTCTTGGAGTCTCTAGTTACAGTTTGTCCATAACGAACACCATGTTCAAGCATAAGGGTGTCCACCAGTGCACGTGGCACCAGGACACCCTAGGCCGTAGGTCGATGATCGACTTTGTGGTCGTTTCATCTGACCTGTGGCCGTATGTCTCGGGTGAAGAGAGGGGCGGAGCTGTCAACTGATCACCACCTGGTGGTGAGTTGGATCCGATGGCGGGGGAGGAAGCTGGACAGACTCGGCAGACCCAAGCGTATTGTGAGGGTCTGCTGGGAACGTTTGGCCGAGTCTCCTGTCAGAGAGATCTTCAACTTCCACCTCCGGCGGAGCTTCGACCGGATCCCGAGGGAGGCTGGAGATATTGAGTCCGAGTGGACCATGTTCTCCACCTCCATTGTCGAAGCGGCCGATCGGAGCTGTGGCCGTAAGGTCTCCGGTGCCTGTCGAGGCGGCAATCCCCGAACCCGGTGGTGGACACCGGAAGTAAGGGATGCCGTCAAGCTGAAGAAGGAGTCCTATCGGGCCTGGTTGGCTTGCGGGACTCCTGAGGCAGCTGACGGGTACCGGCAGGCCAAGCGAACTGCAGCCCGGGTGGTTGTGGAGGCAAAAACTCGGGCCTGGGAGGAGTTCGGTGAGGCCATGGAGAAGGACTATCGGCTGGCCTCGAAGAGATTCTGGCAAACCGTCCGGAGCCTCAGGAGGGGGAAGCAGTGCACTACTAACGCTGTCTACAGTAGAGGTGGGGAGCTGTTGACCTCAACTGGGGATGTTGTTGGACGGTGGAAAGAATACTTCGAGGATCTCCTCAATCCCGCCGTCACGTCTTCCATTGAGGAAGCAGAGGCTGAGGGCTCGGAGGCGGACTCGTCCATCACCCAAGCTGAAATCACAGAGGTAGTCAAGAAGCTCCTCGGTGGCAAGCCACCGGGGTGGATGAGATCCGCCCTGAGTACCTCAAGTCTCTGGATGTTGTGGGGCTGTCTTGGCTGACACGCCTCTGCAGCATCGCGTGGCGGTCGGGGACAGTGCCTTGGGATGGCAGACCGGGGTGGTGGTCCCTCTTTTTAAGAAGGGGGACCGGAGGGTGTGTTCCAACTATAGGGGGATTACACTTCTCAGCCTCCCTGGGAAAGTCTATGCCAGGGTACTGGAGAGGAGAATACGGCCGATAGTAGAACCTCGGATCCAGGAGGAACAGTGTGGTTTTCGTCCAGGCCGTGGAACACTGGACCAGCTCTATACCCTCTACAGGGTGCTGGAGGGTTCATGGGAGTTTGCCCAACCAGTCCACATGTGCTTTGTGGATTTGGAGAAGGCATTCAACTGTGTCCCTCGCGGCGGCCTGTGGAGGGTGCTCTGGGAGTATGGGGTTCGGGGTCCTTTACTAAGGGCTGTTCGGTCCCTGTACGACCGAAGCAGGAGCTTGGTTCGCATTGCCGGCAGTAAGTCAGACTTGTTCCCGGTGCATGTTGGACTCCGGCAGGGCTGCCCTTTGTCGCCGGTTCTGTTCATAATTTTTATGGACAGAATTTCTAGGCGCAGCCAGGGGCCGGAGGGGGGCAGGTTTGGTGACAACACGATTTCGTCTCTGCTCTTTGCAGATGATGTTGTCGTGTTGGCTTCATCAAACCGGGACCTTCAGCATGCACTGGGACAGTTTGCAGCCGAGTGTGAAGCGGCCGGGATGAGAATCAGCACCTCCAAATCCGAGGCCATGGTCCTCAGTCGGAAAAGGGTGGCTTGCCCACTTCAGGTTGGTGGAGAGTTCCTGCCTCAAGTGGAGGAGTTTAAGCATCTTGGGGTTTTGTTCACGAGTGAGGGAAGGATGGAACGGGAGATTGACAGACAGATCGGTGCAGCTTCTGCAGTAATTCGGTCGATGTACCGTGAAGAAAGAGCTGAGCTGGAAGGCGAAGCTCTCGATTTACCGGTCAATCTACGTTCCTACTCTCACCTATGGTCATGAGCTTTGGGTCATGACCGAAAGGACAAGATCCCGGATACAGGTGGCCGAAATGAGCTTTCTCCGCAGGGTGGCTGGGTGATCCCTTAGAGATAGGGTGAGAAGCTCGCTCACTTGGGAGGAGCTCAGAGTAGAGCCGCTGCTCCTCCATATCGAGAGGGGCCAGCTGAGGTGGCTCGGGCATCTGTTCCGGATGCCTCCTGGACGCCTTCCCGGGAAGGTGTTCCGGGCACGTCCCACTGGGAGGAGACCCCGGGGAAGACCTAGGACACGCTGGAGAGACTATGTCTCCCGGCTGGCCTGGGAACGCCTCGGTGTCCCCCCGGAAGAGCTGGAGGAAGTGTCTAGGGAGAGGGAAGTCTGGGCATCTCTGCTTAGACTGCTGCCCCCGCAACCCGGCCCTGGATGACTGGAGGAAGATGGATGGATGGATGGATGGACTTACACAAACAATTAATACAAATTAATAAAAACAGTGAAATGCAAACTGAGAATATTATGCAAATCTGCAACAATTATGTTAAATAACACAATATACTTAATGTATTACTTAATGTAATCTCACTTTAAGCAATGTCTTTGCTGCCGACCTATGATCCAATTCAACCATACTAACAAACAAAAATTACCTTAGATAAACATCACATTTGCTGAAGATTAAAAATCATTAAAAGAGATCGCCTTGTGAAATCAGATACTCGTTCAGATATTGGATACGCATCTGATTTAAAAAAACATTTTTAATCTGACACTTCAGAAAGATGCCAAGCAAGAGCAATGGTTGGTGAGTGTATCAGGACTGTAAATTCATCTCTCTATAGAGTTCAGTAGTTACAGTAGTCATACTAATAAAATAAGCATAATCAAATAATAATATTTTTCTCTATTTGACAAGGAAGAAAAATAGTTTTGTGTTTTATAATACAGATTAAAAACAAGCAAATTGTGAATTATTGCCAGATATTTCACAAACCACATTGCCTAACAACTGATATTCTGTGATGTGCTAAATTCCCGAAAGCACTCGGGAAGGATCCGATCTGGGGAATTCAGCAGATTATCAGCGATTGGGAAATGCCTGAATGAAGCCGATACTGACGGACACACTTCAGTGGACATTGGCCTTGGCTGGGTTCAGTGTGCAAGCAAACGTCCCGCTGGCCACAGAACAGGTTTAAGTCTGCACAATCACACAGTTTTTATCAGAAGCTTCAGTGTAAAACACCCAAGAGGCAAACAGAGAAATACAGGAGACAAACAAAGCAACAGCTAGATGGACACGAAAAAGAAACATTCACAGTAAAAACTGCTTCACATAATAAACCATATATATTTGAATGGATTAATAGGTTCATTCTGAGATGTTAAATAGTATTTTTGACTTGAATAAAGCCAATTAATTTAGATTTTACCATTTATTTCATATAAGAACATAATCTCAGAATCAAACTCAACGAATGCCAATGATCCAGTGCATTCATCACTTTCACAAATACATGCACTTTCCCGTAATGTGTTGTGATGAAAGCACGTGCCGAGAACATAAATATGGGATGTAATGTTCAATAACAAACTGATAAGTTGCAGAAAAAGTAAACAGTCTATGATGATGTATTGGTGTTTCAGTAATGGGCATTTCCCTGATTTCCAGCCCTGGCTTTACTGTGTGTTTGATGAGTACACACTGAGCTGGTGTTGCACAATAAGGCCGTTTTACTCCAGATATCCGCTGGGATGATGGGAGATAAAAGCTGCAGGACAGAACAGTGTTCATCAGACGAGACTGAGAGCTGGAACTCAACACTATGCTCCGCTGCGTGTCATTCCTGATGTGTGTTCTGCACCTGCAGCGCTCCGGTGAGTGGACACACTCCAAACACGCTTTCACAACTCACTACTTCTGTCTTGAGTCCAGTCCAAATATCAAGATGCATTTACTAGATGAGTAAAATGACTTAAGATATTGTCTTGTTTTCTGGGGAAATCAATCAAAATTAAGAGAGTTTTTGCTTAAAGCACGCTAAATGATCTGCCAATGGGGTAATAAAAAATAATGTTAATTCAAACAGAAACAAGATTATTTTTCTTACCCCACTGGCAGATCATTCCCCAGAAAACAAGACATAATATCGTATGGCATTTTACTACTTTAGTAAATGCATCTTGATTTAAGAATAGTGAAGAAAAGACTGAAAAGCATTTGTTGCAAGTGTGATGTGAAATTATTCTGAAATGTGGAGCTACACTTAACTCATTCCCGGACAGCAACATAGTGTCGGCCCAGATCCGGCCCACATCTGGCACACCTGGATCGCACACGGCCCGGATCTGGGCCGACACTATGTTGCTGTGGGGCAGATTAGTTGTAGGCGTGGTGGTCATCACATCTCTGTCTTGTTGTCTGCAGTTCTGGGAGCCGCTATCACCCCGAAGCCGATCCTCATCAACGGCACCTACATTAACCCCGAGCTGGGCAAGTATCACGCGAGACTGAGGACTATCGCTCGAAGCTGCCTGGAGATCCGGGACAAATATGACGTCAAAGAGGGTTAGTGCTGCCATATCTCTGTTAGATTTCATCCTGACAACTCAAATATGCCACCAGTCAAACGCTCAGACACACTTAATGAATTTATATTTCTCATTGTTTTTCTTTTTTAATCACATTTTTTAAATAAAGTGTAACCAAACACTCTTGTGTTTGAGAAGTGAATATATATGTGAATCTTTGTTCTCTATGTGAATATACAGTAAAGTGTAATTTATTCCTGTGATCAAAGCTGAGTGTTCAGCATCATTACTCCAGTCTTCAGTGTCACATGATCCTTCACAAATCACTCTAATATGACGATTTAATGATCAAGAAACATTTGATTATTATCAATGTTGAAAATGTTTTTTTAACAATATATTCATTTTTAAAAAGTATTGTTAGTACTGGAATAGAAGGAATAGTATTGAAAGCATTAAACTGATTTAAAGCATTTAAAGTTTGTTGAGTGTCCACATTGAGCAGAGCTGGACAGAGAAGAAGCTCAAACACAAGAGTGTTGGGTTACACTTGATTTTAAGGTGTAATTATTACAGTGTAATTATACATGTAAGTACTGCATATTATTAATTAACCACATGTACTTACTATAGGGTTAGGGAAGGATTAGGATGTGGTTGAGGGTTAGTTGCATGTAATTATACATAATTTTGATTAGTTTGACATTATTTGGTCACTCCATAATTCACATACTTCAATTTGTTTTATATGATGATTTAATGTAAGGCTGTTTACAAGCTTTCAGTTGAGTAAAGGTAACAGAATGTGTTAAAGGGACCATCAGAATAAAGAGAGAGCGAGTAAGCCCGTTCTGAAAGTGTATCTGGGCTGTTTCTCGTCAGACGGCATGTACATCTTGAGCACAGCGAGCGGCACGTATTACCAGACGTTCTGTGACATGAGCTCGGCGGGAGGCGGGTGGACTCTGGTGGCCAGCGTTCATGAGAACAACATCCGAGGAAAGTGCTCTTCTGGAGACCGCTGGTCCAGCCAGCAGGGGAACGACCAGAACCGGCCCGAGGGAGACGGCTCGTGGGCCAACACACACACCTTCGGCACCGCAGAGGGCTCCACCAGCGATGACTACAAGGCAGGGGAGACCTCACACTGTTACACTTTCTCAGTTTGTGTAAACCGACTTAAGGTTCAGAGTATTTTCACAGCAACATTGTGTCGGCCCAGATCCGGCCCACATCCGGTGGATTCCACACGGCCCAGATGTGGGCCGGATCTGGGCCGACACTTTGTTACTGTCTGGGACACATGTCTAGTACAATTATGTGGTTATGTTTCATTAATACAGTGTTTATTTTTTTATTGAGTTACCCTGAAAGAATGGAAGTGAGTGTGACAACATGCCCCATAGGTGGAGTACATTATAACACGACCATATGACAGATTAAAATGTTATCTGATCCAATCAAAAACTAAAACTAAAATATTGTGTCAATAAAATACAATTATTGACTTTTTATATAAAATGATGGAATTTTTCAATAATTAAAAAGAAACAATTATTGAGTTTGACAACAAACACTGCAAAACACAGCTATACAGCACAGTTCAAAACATAATAATAATTCATCATTACAGAACATTGACTCTCAGTCTTTACTCACCTTTTTCTTCTGGTTTCTCAATAGAATTGATAAAAGTCTAGAATAGAGTATCATAGTTCTATTAGAGGCTCATTGTAACACAGTGTGACAACATGCCCCGGTTCAAACCCTGCTAGTGTCTTCTGCTGTTAGATCAGCATTACCTGTTAAATAACAGATATAAGATTAAAATAATACCAGATTTGTCTAATTTTAAATAAACACAAAAAACAGAGATGAAAAATTAATTAACATAAGAAATTTACTTTGCTGTGGTCAAATAAATGTTCAGTGATATCTTCCAAAGATTTCTGAATGTAAATTTTTTTTTCTCTATATAGTGTTGATATGGCAACTAGTAAATACAACAAGTTTCGTCATGCATGTGTGGAAGTGGAAGTTTTTAAAACAAGTGTGTGACAACGAGCCCCTCTCACTCCTACATCACTGACTCCACTGAGACTGAGAGTCTGTTACTGATAATCTGATGGCCGAATGTTGTCGAATCCCACAGAATCCAGGCTACTACGACATCCCTGCTCAAGACGTGTCCGTGTGGCACATTCCCAACAACGAGCAGCTGAGCAACTGGACGTCTTCTGCAGTCCTGCGCTACCACACAGAGAGCGGGTTCCTGAGAGACACTGGGAACCTTTACCACCTATTCAAGGTCAGACACACTCTCCTGTCTGCAGTCGCCCTGCAGAATAAAGATCCAACATGCACAGATGTTCTGCTTCTAAAGAGTAGGCCACATTTACACTGATGCTTGTTGACTGGATCCAATTTTTTGACAACCAGCCCAGACAACAACATAGTGTCGGCCCAGATCCGCCCCACATCCGGCACATGAGGGCCGGATCTGGGTTGACACTATGTTGCTGTCTGGGAGTTTACATCTAAAATTATCCCATATCTGACATCTTTTACACTAGCCTACACAAAACAACCCAAGGTAGATGTACTGACCCGGAAAAGCTTAGGCCGGAAAATAAGGTGTGATTTGCAGTGGACGCAGATGAAACAATAATACAAGCTTTTGCTTTCCACACCATTTATTAAAGTCCCCTTGTAGTCAATCATTTTATCCCTTAAAACTCATCTTTGATCACCAAAATTACACATTTAAATGTTTTTCTTCATGCCATAAAATATCTTGGATGTAACTCGACACCCTTGCCTCATTTAGTATGCGTGGTTCTATGAATATGCAAATGAGCCCCGCCTCCACTCACTCACTCAGCTCAGAGATCCACTGGTTGACGATCACACGTTGATCTGATTGGTTACAAGGTAGTTTGTGACGTCAGAAACACCAGCGATTTCAAAGCGTGTTTTTGAGACTGTCTTTGGTTAAATGTCATTTTGGTGATCAAAGATGAGTTTTAAGGGATAAAATTATTGACTACAGGGGGACTTTAAATATGTGCTAATTTGCATACATTTTGAGGAAACAGAAATTTTGTTGATATATTAGAGTTTTTTTTTTTTTTTTTTTTTTACGGTTTAATCTTGTTTTATCACTCCATAAATCATGCTGTAGATCATGGTAAATCAATTTTTTTTTTTTTTTTTTTTTTTTTTTTTTTACCATGTTTCTAAGAATAAAATGTTAAATGTATATCAGATGAATGCAATATAAGCAAACCTTCAGAATATACCCAGACAGCAACAGATCCGGGCTGACACTATGTTGCTGTTTGTAGATAGGAATCAAACTGTAAAGTTTGGTGTGTGTAAAGATTTCTGAAGAAATTATCTAGAGGGTAAAAAGAGTGAAAAAAAATCAAGATAATGTAAATCTACAGATACAAATAGATAAAGTGTATTAAAATAAACAGCTAAATGTACATTTTGGAGGTTTTCTTTCCTCGAGTCTGAAAAAAGACATGCTATGGAAGCAAATAGCCCAGAATCTCAAGCCTGAGCAGTGCCTGAGAAAACCAATGTGTTTGCCTGTAGTGACTTTCCTCGAAGAAAAAGGCATTTGTGCAACTACAAAAACTCCCGTTGACTGACACTGAACCTCGACTGACCCTATACATCCCCAATAAAATAACTCTGGGGGAAAATCTAATTGTTTTAAAGCATTTTTATTAGTGTTTTCATTGAACAAATGTGAACATGTGCCACTTGAGCTGACAATGAGATGTTTTGTGAATGTGTAACAGAAGTTCCCGGTGCGGTTCGGAGCCGGACGGTGTGACAGTGACGTGGGAGCCGTCAGTCCGGTGGTGTTTGACACGGGAGACAAAGACTCGACTGCAGACTTATACGGGCCGTCTGCTGGAAGTACTGAACTCTACTTCACATCACAGGGCCTGTTTACACCTGCTCACGTCATGCGTTTGTGGCTATCGGCCCATACAGCAACATAGTGTCGGCCCAGATCCGGCCCACATCCGGTACACATGGATTCCACACGGCCCAGATGTGGGTCGGATCTGGACCGACGATGTTAAAACCGTTTCATTTACACTTAGCTTGAAGAGATGTCTCATCGATCACAAGTTCAGTATGGCGTACCACAAGGCTCAGTACTAGGACCGCTGCTGTTCACTCTGTACATGCTACCCTTAGGAGATATCATTAGGAAACATGGAATTAGCTTTCACTGTTATGCCGATGATACTCAGCTCTATATTTCTTCATGCCCTATCGAAACTTACCAATTCACAAAATTAACGGAATGCATAGCAGATATAAAAAATTGGATGACTCGTAATTTCCTACTACTAAATTCTGAAAAAACAGAGTTTCTAATTATTGGACAAAAAACTTCCTCACGTAATAATCTAGAATACTGTCTAACACTTGATGGCTGCTCTGTTAAGTCTTCGTCGTCGGTTAGGAACCTGGGTGTGCTCTCTGATACCAATCTTTCATTTGTCATTTGTAAAACCGCATTCTTCCATCTTAAAAATGTATCTAAATTACGTCATATACTCTCAATGACAAATGCGGAACAATAAGTTATGCGTTTATGACATTATTGTAACACCGTGTCCTAACTACACGCGATGAGATAAAATTCCAGCGACAGGCAGTGTGTCTGTCCACACTAGACGCGACGCGACTGTGAGACGCCACAACGTCAGTCAAAAATCACAGCCAATCAGAACAGCGTGTGGGCGGAGTCAGCCAGTCAGAGCAGCGTGTGGGCGGAGTCTCGCGGCAAGTGCACAGCACCAGAGAGTAATCTTGATGGCACTCGCAAGAAAATGGATAAGTAGCTCCATAATCAAATTCACAAATATTACACCATTTAAAAAATACATAGGCGACTGAGTTACTAAAACAATCTTTGTCAAATAATACACTTGTTTGTTCACAGTTTTAACGTTCTTGTTTCCATTTGTTTAATTTCGAGGTCTGAGGTGAATTATCCATTGTTTCTTTTACAGCTACAAAGCTGGAGCACTAAATGATATTCAAAGTCACATGACACGCTTTTAAAGGAGAACTCCGGTCAATTTTACCGGTCGAAGTCCACAGTAGTCAATTGTCGAGTTATATACGTGATAGCGTATGCGCGTGAACTCGACAATCGACTACTGTGGACTTCGACCGAAAACAGGAAGTAAATACAGGTATTTGCGCTGGCTGAATTAACATCATTTTTATTCATATCTTTCACATCTACTGCAGTCAGATTCACCCGTGTTCACTCTGAAGGAATCACTCACATTGGCTGGGCACTTGTAATGACACATCAAGGATGTTAAGAGGCTAAAAGCAGGTTTAAAACTTGCCCCATTGAAGTCAACAGGGTGCAAATTTTAAAAAGAGGATAACACGGTGTAGGCAACACCGATTTTTGTCGTTGATCTCTGTACTGACAGCACTCCAAATTTACAAAAAAATGTAGCGCGGCCCGACGTCGCAGAAAAATAGAGACCGTTTCTAAAATAGAATTGTAGCGTGTCGCCGTCGCGGCGGGTTAGGACAAACACTCTGATTAACATGGAGAAGAAGCTTTTATCGCGCGTCGCGTTGCGTGTAGTTAGGACACGGCGTAATGCTCTACTGGGGGGTTGCCCTGCACGCTTAATCAACAAACTACAGCTGGTCCAAGACGCAGCAGCTCGAGCTCTTACTCTAGCAACAGTGTCGGCGCAGAGAGAACGCATGTGTGCAGGAGTAAACAGGCCCTCGACACACTGATGATGAAGCACAGAGGATGCAGATGCAGAAATGTTGTGTGTGTGTGTGTGTGTTTCTCAGAGGAGTTCGAGTCTGGCTTCGTCACCTTCCGAGTGTTTAGTGTGGATCAAGCTGCCATGGCCATGTGCTCTGGAGTCAAGCCGACCCAGTGCAGTCCTCAGCACGTAAGTCATGTGATTCTCAGACCGTGATGTTGTGAAGGAGTCAGTCTGATGTGTGTGTGTGTGTGTTCTGCAGTACTGCATCGGCGGAGGAGGATATTTCCCCACGAGTGATCAGTGTGGAGACTTCACAGCTCTGGACGCCTCTTCCAGACGCCTCACTGAATCAGCCGTGCTGCTCTTCTATCGCTAACACAGTCACATGATCAGCTCATCTCTACTGTACAACACTGTTAAAACACCTGT
>NC_137135.1:2739770-2894770 GCF_949319135.1 Squalius cephalus | reverse complement strand
GCTAAGGTGGCAGTAAAACCCCCAAAGTGTTTGTTACTGCTCAACCCTGAAGATAGACACAATTATAATGCACTTGTCGGGGAACTGAGAAGGCGTTTTGGGCAATTTGAGAGGCCATGGCTCCTGTGTTCTGAACTGAGTAATAGACGTAGGCAGTCAGGAGAGCAACTGAGAGTCCTGGCAATTTGCAAATGATATTGAAAATTTGACTCGGCGAGCATTTGCCCACGTCACCGTCAGTTCAAGGGGAGCTTGCGAGAGACTAATTCATACAGGGCCTTACCCCTGTGAAGCACCGTAGACAGACACAACCAGCTCACCCTCAAACCCTGCAGGATGCCTTGGAGATGGCGTTGGAGAGGAAGATTGTTTGGGGATGCTTGCATGTCGGTGAGGTCTACTGGCGTGGGGGAGGGGCTAAGCGAAAGGCCAGCCTGGGTTCCCGAGATTACTGAATTCATTCGAGCTGTGGCACTGCAACCTGATCAACGCCCCTGCACACAGCCAAGGATTTGTTGGGGTTGTGGGCAGACTGGACATTTAGTTCATCAGTGTCCTAAGCTAGCCAGTAACCAGGGAAATGTGACGGGGTCCGCATGATCATCCCAATATGAGTCATCACCAGCAGGAGTCTCAAGAGATGGACAGAGGGAAGACGATCAAGGGCTGTTGGGGGAGGGTGAATGTGGGCCAAAGGAGTCGTGGGATGTTAGTGATTTTTGTCATGTGCCAGTTATGGTGGAGGGGGTTCCATGTTTAACATTGGTGGATACGGGATCAACTGTGACAGTTATAAGACTGGAGGTAGTTCCGGGCAATGTTCCGACTGCGCACAGTGACGGGTGAACTGGCGCCAATGAAGGGTAAAGGTGTGGTGGGGCTGACTATAGGGGGAAAGACGTTACGTCATTCAGTGTGGGTGGCTGCAGTCCAGGACCCTTGTATTCTTGGTCTGGACTTCCTTAGAAGTGCAGGTTGCCAGTTAGACCTGAGAGATGGCCTGCTCCGTTTTGAAGGGGGTCCTGCAGTTGTCATGTCTACTGAAAGTAACGTTGATGTCTTTTACAGGTCTGCTGGATGCAGCAGCTGCACCTGAGGACCGTAGTTTGGATGCTGCTGATAAGGCCTTGTTAGACATGCAACGAGCAGGGATTATTGAGCCGTCCGAGAGCATGTGGGCCGCACCGGTGGTCATGGTGCCTAAGAAGGGGGGACAGTGGAGGTTTTGCGTCAACTATAGACGCCTTAATGAGGTCACCAGGAAGGACTCATACCCCATCCCTCATGTGGATTAGTCACTGGACCTCATAACTGGGTCGTCATAGTTCACTTCACTGGACCTGCGCACTGGTTATTGGCAGGTACCACTTGCTCCCGATGCCAGACTGAAAACTGCTTTTTGTACGAGCAGGGGGCTATGGCAGTTCAGGGTGCTCTGCTTTAGCATCTGCAATGTACCAGCGAGTTTTGCCAGGTTAATGGACAGGGTGTTATCGGGTATTCCGCGGTCAGAGTGTCTGGTGTACCTGGATGACATCCTGGTCCATGGCAAATAATTTCAGACCTCGTTGGAGGCCCTAAGGCGTGTGCTGGTTCTCATAAGCGAGTCTGGCTTGAAGCTGCACCCAGAGAAATGTCATTTCTTTAGGAGGGAGGTGACGTTTTTGGGGCACAAGCTGGGGGGCCAGGGGATTGGCACGATAGAAGAGAAGGTGCAGGCAGTAAGCAACTGGCCCACTCCTACAACCTCACAGCAGCGCAAACGTTTTTTGGGGTTGGCCTCATATTACAGGAGGTTTGTGCATGTTTTTTCCAGCATCGCGGACCCACTATTCCGCCTGCTGAAGAAGGAGCAGTTCGCGCTGCTGTGAGTCCTTCTCTTGGACTGAGGAATGTCAAAACTGCCCTTCATTCTGGATACTGATGCCAGCAATGTGGGTATGGGGGGTGGTTCTCTCTCAGGTGAGGATTGGGGGTGAGCGAGTTGTGGCCAACTACAGCAAAGCGTTCAAAAAGGCTGAACGCAGATACTGTGTCACCAGACGGGAACTTGTTGCGGTGCTTTTTGCTGTCCGACACTTTAAGTATTACCTCTACGGGCTACCTTTCACTGTACGCTCTGATCATTCAGCTCTCCAATGGCTAATGTCATTCAAAGAGCCAGAGGGCCAGCTGGCACGCTGGATTGAGGAACTTCAGGCATACATAAGAGAAGTACAGGGTCGGCCATGCTTTGCCGATGGGTGTCGGTACTGTGACAAAAGAGAAGCCAGGGAAAGAGAGCTGGAGGACCTGGATGCCAGGGGGCTTCTGTGGTTTGTAAGCATGGTGATAAGCCGGGGTGTTTGACGGTGGGGACAGTGGGAGTAGAGGACTGGAGGCGGCTGCAAGAGGAAGATGCGGACCTGCAGCCAGTAATCCAATGGGTCCACAGGTGCCCTAAACTTGACCCCAAGTCGGTTGGGCCGTGCAGTGTTCTGGAGAGAATCTGAGAAGTTGTTGACCGAGTTCAGTTGCCTCGAGGGGTAGGAAGGTGGCCGTGCACCGGGACCGGTGGCCTCCTCTACAATTGTGCCTACCCCAGAGGCTGGACCAGGACCCCAGTCGAGCACTTCCAGTCCTCTGGCAGACCCACATGCAGCCACACCAGTTCTTGAGCTGCAAACCTCGCATTCATATACAGCCCAGCTTCAGTTACACAAGAAGGGCAACTGTGGCCTCAGCGAGTCAGGAGGCCGTCGAGACGGTTCAGGGACTTTGTTTATTCCCTCGAGGTCCTATCACTTTCTCTGGTCGCTACAATACTTACCTCATCAGTGCTACAGTATGATTCCTGAGAGTGACTGTTTACCTTGATACTGCTAATCACAACACCCATGAAGAGGAAACGACTGAAGCTTTAAGGGGGTTGATGGACTCAATCTACTTCATCTGTGTTTTGATCATCGATCTGAATCCGATCTAGACGTAGTCTTTGAGAAAATACGATTTTCTCAGCTTTTTGCTCAAAATGTTGATTTTTTTATGAAACTTACCCACATTAAAGTGTTGATAAAAAAAGAATACATAGAGCTAGAATAAAATGTTTAAAAGCAGAGGCTCTATATTTTATGTGCAGATGTTCATACAACAAAATATTCTGGGGGACATGAAAGTTTTGCAAAAATGATCAAAAGTGTGAGAGAGAGTTAAAAGTAGTTTAGAAGGCAGACATAATCAAAGATAGCCAGGCAATAGTCAGACATCCAGTAATGCGCTCATGGTGTCTGTGCATTTGTGTTGTTGTTAGGGGTGTAACAATATATCGTGTCACAATATATCGCAATACAAAAATGCAACAATATGTATCGTGAATAGATCACCCAAAATAAAAATTACTATGTGAGAAAAAATTAAAGTTTTCAGAGTTTTAGTGTCAGTACTACATTAAAATATTATATATAATGTTGAATATAATGCAATAGGGGAATATCTGTGTAAAAAAGTGGCCTACATTATTTTAAATGTATCTAGTCAGTGACAGAGAAACATATTCGTCTGAAATAATTCTGTATTTTCAGCTTCAGAATCATGAATATTTTTATTCTGGTGTCTCTGTTGTCCTGTGCTTTGGGTTTCAGCACCAAGTCCAAGAATTTTCATTTATACACACAATGTAATATCAGATTTATCAGTTTAATAAACAGTACATTTTTTGTTAACCTTTTATCATATGTCTTGGAGTATCGCATTAATATCGTATCGTGAGTTCAGTATTGTGATATGTATCGAATCGTGACATGAGGGTATCGTTACACCCCTAGTTGTTGTTGTTGTTTTTGTTTTTTTACATGTTTATTGTATCACGAAATCAAGACAATAGCTAAGAAATGTGTTTTCCAAGATAAGTCATTTCATGCAGGTCTGGTCCAAACGCGCAGCTGGTTAGCATGTGTCACAGAGCGTATACTTCAGCTTAATTGTAAAGGAAAATGAGAGAACATTTAAAATAATAAATAAAATTAATATTACTATTTATGAAATTATTTATTAATTCATGCATTTTTTTAAAGGGAGAAAATCAGATTTTGAAATTACAAAGCTTATTTAAATCTGGTCCTATAATCTTTACCAGCAGGAATGGTAGTTTGAGTGATTCTGTGGAGCTGCTGGACAGAAGCAAAGCCTCATTCTAGGGTTTCTATAAGTTGGCAGATCAGCTCAATACAGCACAGCCTCCAGTGGCTCTGCTTTATGGTATTTCATCAAACACAAGAGCAGGGAATAAAGAATTCACACTGATCTGGTCTTTACTGACAGGGACTGATCTATGAAGCTGTTGCGCCTCCTAGCGGTCAAACATACAAAACACTGTCCACAGATGCAGAGCAATTCAGTCAAACACTTGAGGATTAGAGATTTGTGTGTGAAGTGAAGTCTGTCAAACAACATTCTAGTCTTTACCGTTTACAAATGCTTATAGATTAGAAATACATGCCTTTAAACATAAACACAGAGAAAAAAATATGTATCAAAATATACTGAAATTAAATGATTATGGAAAAAAGTTGAGTCTTGACATATTTTTGTAATAACAGATTTAAACTTTTTATATCATGTATTTAACATCCATCTGTCTATCTATCCATCAATCTATTATTTCTAATCCATCTATCTATATCTGTCTACCTATCCATCTCTCTGTCTATCTCTCTCTCTGTATATATATTATTTCTAATCTTTCTATCCATCTATCTATCTATCTATCTATCTATCTATCTATTATTTCTAATCTATCTATCTCTCAGTCTATCTATCTATCTATCTATCTATCTATCTATCTATCTATTATTTCTAATCTATCTATCTATCTATCTATCTATCTATCTATTATTTCTAATCTATCTATCTATCTATCTATCTATCCATCCATCCATCCATCCATCCATCCATCCATCCATCCATCCATCCATCCATCCATCCATCCATCCATCCATCCATCCATCCATCCATCCATCCATCGCCCCATTAAATTAATTTCTTAAGTCAATACTCGTTTACCTTAGACAATATTGTCAGTGAAAAGCTTGAGAGTAAATATAAGTGATGTATAAAGAAAACATACTAAATATTACCAAATATCACTTGGAAGCAGAATATTTTTATTGTGCGTCATTTCTGGTCAAGTTGTAATTTGTGTAAAATTATACAAAAGAAATGTTTAATTGTATTTAGGATACAAAAACAAGACATAAATCTCCTGTGAGATGTTTACTTCCACTATTGGACATTCTCAGTAGAAAAAAACACTAATTAACATCCTATATTTGATATATAAATGTAATGCTATGTAAATGTTTTATATTGCTGCTTGTTGTTCATGTGTGTTCAGTCAGGCCCAGTAGATGAGTGACGGAGTGCATCAGGTCCAGTCCCAGATAGGCGTGTGTGAGGGAGCAGACGACACCCAGCCCGGACTGAGCGATCAGAGCCCACTGCATCTTAGCACTGAAGTACAGCGGCTCCAGTCTGCCGGAGGACAGCCACAGGTCAGCCGACACCAGCACACACACACACACCAACATTAACATTACTGACCACACACAGCGCTTTACCTGCCCTGAGCCGACTCCGCATAGCCGTGGAAGTACAGATACCGGCCATAGAGGTACAGGATCCCGAAGAACGCTGCCAATGCTAGAGAGAGAGAGAGAGAGAGAGAGAGAGAGAGAGAGAGAGAGAGAGAGAGAGAGAGAGAGAGAGTTTTTGAGTTTTCAACACACTTTATTTATATCATTACAACATCAGCAAAACATCACATTATCCAGGAAACAAAAACAGAGGTACAAAAAACAAGACTTATTGTAACATGTTAGTGAAGATCAACATTTCTTCATCAACTGCACAAATAGCTCCATTAAAACACCATTTGGGCAGAAAACTTTCTAAGTCATTCATCAGTTTATAGAACTTGAAATCGAACATAACCCTTGCTTTTACCATATTTTTAAATACAGTAACCACATGTTGTCCTTCTCTCCCTTCTATTTTGTTTTTCCTAGTTATATAAACAGCAAGTTTGGCTTGCCCAATTAAAAAATTCAACAATTGACTTTTTACTCCTTGCGCCACACTATATTTGGGTCCAAGAATCCAAATTTTAGAAGAAAAAATCTCCCCAAAATTCATGAAAAGAACATCCAGAAAACAAACCATATCATGCAGTCTTGAACATTCTAAAAAACAATGAAAAATTGTCTCCCTCATTTTACAAAAAGGACAATCACTTGATACACTGGGATTAATTAAGCTCACAAATGCATTTACAGCAACTGCGCCGTGTAAAACTCTCCATTGAATATCACCTCTAAGTTTTTCAATTGGTGGTTTATATAAAACTCTCCAGACAGGTTTATTATCCTAATTTCTCTCTCCACACTGTATCACTGCGCTCTTTTAATTTTGCTTTATTTAAAACTTTTACAAGACATTTATACAAAACTTTATTCTGAACATCCTGCAAACTTAAACCTTCTAGATCCCTTAGGTTCAGAAAAGGTCCAGACAGTCCTTTGAGATTGGGACTAAGAGAAATACTTGGAAAGGGATCTGGGATTTTATCTTACCACTAGGAGTACTCCTAAATCACACTAAAAGATTTTAGCTAGGAGTTTTCTCTTAAAAGTTATTCACAACGCCTATCAGATCTACTCTTAGTAAAGAAAAATGACAACTCCTAAACTAAGAGTGAGTCTTCGTTGCTATGGATGACGTCATTACTCATGCACGAGCTTGACTGAAGTGACCACCTTGATTGGCTGATGATTGTAACGCGGGAATGATTCCAAACCCCTCCCCTACGATGATGAGTGACAGGTGACAGGTCTGAGAATGCGTGCGCTACACAAGTAGTGCGAAGGACGGAAGATGATGAATAACTGAATAAATAGCCTAAATGAATAAAGAGTAATGCAAAACAAATAGCCTATAGCCTAATGAAACATATGGATTGATGCAATATCTTTGCAACATTATTGAATTAATCTGTCACTATATGCCTCTGCCTACGTTTGCAAAGAGAAGAACATTTTAATTTGATCCACAATGAAACGTTACAATTAGTTTACATGCAATGAGTAGCCTAGTTTTGGTTGTTGTTGGTGGCGTTATTGCATCCCTAGTTATGCCTAAAATGCAAAATTGTTCCCTCGCGATTGGAAGCTCCTGTAGCGCCGCATATACGCATTTCAAAACACTGCAACGTGAAATGCCACAAAAAGCGGTTTGTGAAGGTCTTAGTGAGTTAGGAGTCCTCTCGACTTCTTTTAAGCTGTCCCAGGCTTAGGTGCTACTTTTAGGGCTAAAATGCTTCGTGAATTACTCTTAGTCAAAAAAATGAGGAGTCCTAAAGTTAGGAGTGACACGCCCATTATTTTTAGGAGTTGCTCCTCCAGTTAGGAGCTACTTTTAGCCTTAAAATTCTTTGTGAATACGGCCCCTGTACTATTAGGAACCAGTTTCTCATTATAATAATCAATTAACAGATTTTTTTCTACCTCTGTGAATTTCTGTTTAAAAATGTCCAGACTCTTTCCTACATACCGTACCAAATGCATACCTAGATGTGAGGCCATGGACTGAGCATTATTCAAGCCAGAACCAGCAACATCCAACAATTGATGCAGTTTTAAAGTCTTGGTGGTAATTAAACAATGAATCAGTCCAGGTGTAACTTCACAAGTAACATCAAACCGGGCACCATGTACAAGAGGTTCCTCCAGAAGCCAGTACAACGAGGAAGTCGGCTCCAACCTCTTCTTTTCAAATAAGTCCCAAACTTTAAAAAGTCCCTTATAAAAAGGAGTCAGTCCATTGCACTGCAGCTTACTCGAGTCCATTAAAAACAAAACAGAGTTCAATCCCAGTCTGCCAGCTTGATTAAAGATAACATCAGCCACTTTTCTCCAGACTAGATCCTTAGATCCTGTGAGGTACCTTTGAATAAACAGAAGTCGAAAAGCTGCCCCCCTGCTGGGCAAATGAATAAGTCCTTGTCCTCCTTCATCTCTGGGTAGATGAAGTATGCTCTGTGGAATCCAGTGAAAAGTACTCCAAAAAAAGTCCACCATACTTGCTTGAATTTTACTCAAGAGTCCATTTGGAGGGTCAATGCAGGCCAAGCGATGCCACAAAACTGAAGCCACCAGGTTATTAATTATTATAACCCACCCTCTAAAAGACATTTTTGGCAAAAGCCAATTCCATTTTTCCAATCGCCCCTTTAGTTTTTCTAAAACTCCTTCCCAATTTTTGCTTATCATTGAATCGTTGCCAACATATACTCCTAAATATTTTAACCCATCTCTTTTCCAGGACAAACCACCAGGTAATTTAGGAAGACCACGAGACCATTTACCACTCACTATGGCTTCACTTTTGGACCAATTCACTTTGGCAGAGGAAAATTGACCAAACTTGTTTAAAATGTCTTTAAGAAGATCAACATAATTTTGCCCTTTAACCAAAAAAATAATGTTGTCTGCATATGCAGATACCTTAAAATTGGCTCCAGAGCAAGGTATGGTCCAACCTTCAATGCTCTCTCTGATCTTAACCAATAAAGGTTCAATGGCAAGAGCATACAACATTCCTGAAAGTGCACAACCTTGTCTAATACCCCTGTTAATTTGAAAAGGAGCACTAAGACCACCATTAATTTTCAGTACACTCTCAACATCCCGGTACAAGACCCTAATCATGGCGATAAAACCAGAGCTGAACCCGAACTCCTCTAGCGTGCGCCAGAGATAGCTGTGCTCAACCCGGTCAAATGCCTTTTCCTGGTCTAGAGAAATGAGACCAGTGTCTATGTCCGATAGCCTAGAGACATCCAAAATATCCCGAATTACATAAACATTATCATGAATAGACCTGTTAGGCACACAGTAAGTTTGATCACAATGAATAACATGCCCAACTACCTCCCTCAACCTAATGGCCAAAGCTTTAGAAAAGAGCTTTAAATCAGAGCACAAAAGTGAAACAGGGCGCCAGTTCTTCATTTCTTTTAAGTCACCTTTTTTGGGTAGCAGGGTAATGACCGCCCTCTGCAGCTCAAAGGTAGCAACCCTCCGGCCAGACTATCATTGAGCACAGACAGTAAATCACCCCCCAGCACTGACCAAAACGTTTTATAAAACTCAATTGGTAGACCATCAATTCCCGGGGACTTACCGCAATCCATGCTCCGCAGAGCAACATGCAGTTCAGATGCTGAAAGCGGCCTCTCAAGCCAAGAACTGGTCTCCTCTGGAACTTTAGGCAAACCCATATAAAAAGAGCTGTCCAGCTCACCTTCCTCTGTATGTTCACTTTTATAAAGCTCAGAATTAAATAAAACAGCTCTTTTTCTAATCTCCTTAGGCTCCACAATTTCTCCACCCTCCAAAGAGTATAAAGAATGTATAAGTCTGCTTTGACCACTCTTTTTTTCCAGACCGAAAAAGAACTTAGTTGGTCCATCCATCTCTACTGCACTTTGAAAACGCGAGCGGATCAAAGCTCCCTGTGCTGATGCCTAACAGGTTATCCAGAGTTATTTTTTAACTTTGAGGAGCTCAATATGTCCTCGATTTCCTGTGGACTCTACCAAATTCTGAAGTTCCACTATTTCAATCTCTAAGGCTTTCATTGATTGGGAAATGTCCTTGGATACGTTGAGAGTGTACTGACGACACAGTTGCTGTATCTCTTTTTTCCCATGATCCCACCATTGTTGTAGGGAAGAAAACTCTGTTTTCCTGGAACTGAACTGTTTCCAAAAATAACTAAAAACATCCTTAAAAAAATGTTCTTGTAACAAAGAAGTGTTAAAGTGCCAATAGGCACTCTTAGACCTTATATTATTAATGAAAACACTACAGATTACTAGGCTGTGATCAGAAAACCCACTAGGCAAAATCTCACATTTCTTAATAACATTAAAATGGTGTTTAAAACAGTAGAACCTATCCAATCTAGCCATAGAAATATAATTTTCTCTTGTTTGCGCCCATGTGTACTGCCTTTGTTCTTTATATAAAGTTCTCCATATATCACATGCTCTTCTATAACTTTTCTTATAGCATGTTGAGAAGCTAGATGTGGCTCTTTATGGTTCCTATCCATTCCATCATTTGCCGTACAATTAAAGTCTCCTCCAACAAATATGAACTCTTCCTCTTTACAGCTTGACAAAATATTACTTAATTTATCCAAAAAAAAAAACAACCCTTTCAGGACCAACAACAGGAGCATACACATTTATAAAAACTAAAAACATTTTTTCAAATGTTGCTGTTATTTTCATTAGATGTCCCTCAACAACATGTTCTGTCTCATATGAAATTGGTTTAAAGTTTTTCTTAAAAAATACAGCTAAGCCACCACTAGTGATTTTTGTGACTTAAAATAATTGACCCATCCCATTCCATTAACCATTCATTCTCATTAAAAAGATCACTATGAGTTTCCTGAACCAGCATTACATCAATTTTCTTTTGTTTAATCAGTTCATAAAGCATTGCTCTTTTCTTGCTGTCCCGTGCACCATTTAAGTTAAGTGTGCCCAATCGTATCCTACTCATAAAAAGGTAATATGAGCACACCAGTAACAAACATCTCAAAAAAAAAGAAGGGAAGCTAGACTGGTTCGAATTCATCGTTTAATAAATTTAGTTTTAACTTCTGGACAATTTTCTTTAGCCTAAAGACTTCTTGTTCAGTGAAAGCTCCACCCTCCTTCATTAAAGCCCTGGTAGAGTCTATAAACAGCTCACGATCTGGGAAATAATCCTCTACATTTACACCTTTCATGCCTTTCGTGGTCTGAAGAAACTTTTTAATTTTGTCCAATACGTAAGCACTGCGGCCAGTTCACTTCTGTGAAGCTGAGCTCACAGAGTCCGATGATTCACAATCACTATCCATAGCAGACTCCTCAACATTACTCGACTCTGAGTCCACCTCGCTTGCATCAACAACAGCTGCTCCAGTGGCTTTTTTACCAGCCCTGTTTTCTTTGGTCTTAGTCTTCCTTTTTAAAGTCGGTGTTTTAAAAATACTCAGAGAGTACTAGAGTACCACAGCGTACTCTAATATGGCCTGTTCACTGACCTCAGAAACACCACCTTCAAGCACAATGTCGTTTGAGGCCACACTCTCATCTTTGTTGCTTTCACGATCGTCACTTCCACTTTTGTCAACACTTGTACTGTATCACTTGTTTGTGCATGATCTGTATTTTGCGTTTCGCCTGTATTGTGATTCTGGTCTGCACTCTTCTCAGGGCACACGCGTATCACGTGACCCTCTTGTCCACAACCAAAACACTTCATCGAATCTGAGGTAGCAAAAATAACATAATGAAAATCCTCCATCTTAAACTTCATGGCTAAATTAAGCTCTTCATTCTGGTTATTTAAGATCATGTGCACCTGCCTCCGAAATGATACAACATGCTTCAACTGTGGCGATTTACAACCGAGTGGGATTTTCTTCATTTTTGACACAAACTTTCCGTGTCTAGACAATTCCCTTTCAATCACTTCATTTTTAATAAACGGCGGGACATTTGATAAAATTACTCTTTTCGATGGTTGTACTAAAGGCATGACTGGAGTGAGGGAATCATTCACAACAATCCCGGTTTCTACAACTTCGTTCACTTTATCAACATTGTTCAAAAACATCACTATTACGCTATTCATTCTTGATGCAGAAAGAATGCAATCATGACCAGCAACAGCAAGGATGCAGTCCTCAACTGAACAACGCTCAGCGGGTACTACCTTAACGCGTGTCGGCGTCTCGGCGCGTTAAACTTTCCAAACTCGCGTGCTGAGACGCCGCCATAGCGATTAGTGCACACTGACCGACGACGCTCCTCACAAACACCTACAAACTTTCCTCTATTTACCTCGCAACAAAACCACAAGAGATAGATAAAAAGATAGAAAACTCACTCGCACCGTAGAGCTCACTCCAACACACACTCACGCTTCATCCACAAACTCCCAGCATGCACGAGAGAGAGAGAGAGAGAGAGAGAGAGAGAGAGAGAGAGAGAGAAAGAAATATATCACATCGTAGAACCATCATTTATAAAACTGTGCGTAGGATTCTTACTAAAAGTGTACATGCGCCTGGAAGCCAAAAATGGCGTACGCCAAAAAATTCTGACTTATAAACCCATGCGTTTGCCTGTGCAAAAATCCCATTATAAATCCCAGTAAGCGGAAGATTGTGCGCATTCGCGTCTCCACCCGAAATAACCATATATGAGCTTACAACGCCTCGTTTTACTATGCATATCATCATCTGCATATCATTTGCATAAGCATATTCATCCACGTGATGCCATGTTTAAAGGTACAAGACATTATGAAAACATGAGGCCCAAGGTAGGGACCGACGGCAGCTAGTCCTGGAGGAGGTGCGGGCAGTTGCAGAAGAGGAGAGGACCTGCAGGATGGTGGGCATGCGGCAGCAGAGGTGGAAGGGTGCGCTGGAGAAGAAGATCTCTTGGACCCAGATCTGGCAGGCAGATCCACAGCGGATCAAGTTCTTGGTCTAAGCAGTCTATGATGTCCTTCCTACAGAACGAGCTAATGCACATTAGCATGCGAGATCTGCATCTCGTGCCCCGCCCCGCAGCGCGGGTATAAACACAGAAACGGATGCACACACCTTTTGTCTTTCACTTCGGAGCCGAGTGGTTTCACTGGTCTTCACGAGTGCTGCAAGAGACTCTGCAATTGAAGAAAACATCTCTGTATCCAGTGTTGGAGTGATAGCACGATTAGCGGTAGCTGTGGTTTCGGTGGGCGTTCCTTTGAGAGTGTACAGCAGGCTGCACTACATCCCTGCTGTTACACCGCGGCTATCCCTGGGTGCCTCAGCACTAAAAAGAGTTTTTTATTTTCTACTAAAAGAGCATCACAGGCGTGACACTGCGTCCTTTTCAGGATGTCATTCTGCCTGTGTGTTTCTGGGTGCTGTCGTTCCCTGGCCTCTCGTGTTTGGGCATTCAGCACGCTGAGGCTGCTTTTGTGAATAGCTCATCTGGAGATGAGGACTCGGCTGTGTTGCCCCCTTCGGGGAGTGTAGCGGTGCCCGAGTCAGATCCAGAATGGCCGGCTATGCTTTCCTGGGCCACCGAGAAGGTCGGGCTTGTGTGGAACCCTCCATCTCGTTCCACCACCGTGCCATTCTTCCCGGAGGTGCTCACTAGGATGTGGACGGCCCCATATAGGGCCAGAAGCCGTCCTAGTGGCTCCTCCCTCCTCACCACCACTCTCGATGGCGGAGCAGCTAAGGGGTATGTGGATATCCCGCCAGTGGAGCATGCCGTCGCGATGCAACTGTGTACGGTGTCCGCTTCCTCTTGGCGGGGTAATCCACACCTCCCATCCAGAGCCTGTAAGTTTATGTCCGGTCTAACGGAGAAGGCTTACAGAGCCAGTGGACAGGCTGCTTCCGCCCCCCATGCCATGGCGCTCCTGCAGGTCCACCAGGCCCAGGCGCTCATGGACATGCACGAGGGTGGTTCTGATCCAGAGCTCCTCCGGGAGCTCCGTGCGGCAACCGACCTCGCCCTCCAGGTGACAAAGGAAACTGCACATTCCGTTGGTCAGGCGATGTCCACCTTGGTGATCCAGGAGTGCCACCTCTGGCTCAACCTAGCAGACATGAAGGAGACTGATAAATATCGGTTCATGGACTAATAACTGGGTTATTCAGCAACACAGTCGAGAACTTTGCCCAACAGTTCTCGGCTGCCCAGAAGCAGGCGGAGGCCATCCGCCACATCCTTCCCCGGAGGACTGCTGCTGCTCCCACATGTCCGCCGGCCGCAGACCCTCTGTCCGCTCCTTCCCCCGGAAGAGGGCCGGGTGGAGAATCTTTTGTTTCCTTTTCTTTTTGTTTCACCACTGGCCAGTGGTACCCACAATTTCAATAAAAGAGCAGTTTCTGAAACCTTTGGGTCCCAAGAGGGTGCGCATGGCAGTGTACGACGCTATGCCTTATCACCCTCAGGCCCCTCTTCTATCGCCAGCGAGCAGCAGTGGCTGTGTTCCGGACGCATCCAAGAGGCCTCCACACACTCACTCTGCCCCTCGAAGGAAAGCAGGTACGTGTTGCACTACACTCTGAGACCCCACTTCGGGCCGCTATGCCGTCCGAGTCGAGTCACTGAATTCCGCCGCACTGCCCCACCGTGGGTACGTCTATTGGTCCCGCTTGCACGGCGTCTGGGAGCCTGGCTAGCGCTTCCCAGCCCGTGTCACTGACTCATCCGTACCATCAGACTTGGCTATGCGATTCAGTTCGCCCGGCACCCCCCAGCCTTTAGGGGCATTCAGTTCACCCATGTTCTGGTGGACAATGCCCCTGTGCTCAGGGCAGAGATCGCAGTCCTACTGGTGAAATCTGAATAAAGGTAACAGGCTGTACTGACATTGCAGTCTTTAGCAGTAGGCAAGGCAAGGCAAGGCAAGTTTATTTATATAGCACATTTCATACACATAGGCAATTCAAAGTGCTTTACATAGAAGAAATTAAAATAATAAAAAATTTAAAACAGTTAAAAAATAAAAAAAATAAAATACAGTACAGTACAAACAGTCGGACGAACAGCGGCACAGTGCTCATTCAGTAAATGCACAGCTAAACAGAAGTGTTTTGAGTCTGGATTTGAATGTGACTACAGTAGGAGCACATCTGATCTCCTCTGGAAGCTGGTTCCAGCATAATAGCTAAAAGCAGACTCGCCATGCTTAGAGTGAATCCTTGGTATTTCTAGCTGATAGGATCCTAATGATCTGAGTGATCTGTTGGGTTTATATTCAGTGAGCATATCTGCAATGTATTGAGGTCCTAGGCCATTGAATGATTTATATACCAGTAATAATACTTTAAAATCAATCCTAAATCTAACTGGGAGCCAGTGTAAAGACCTGAGGACTGGTGTGATGTGTTAATATGTTCTGGTTCTGCTCAGCGTTCTGTATGAGCTGTAACTGTCTTATGGTCTTTTTGGGAAGGCCAGTGAGGAGTCCATTACAATAATCCACCCTGCTGGTGATGAAAGCATGCACAAGTTTCTCTAAGTCTTGTCTGGAAACAAAGCATCTAATTCTTGCAATATTTTTCAGATGATAGTATGCTGATTTTTTTTATTTTTTTATTTTTTTATAAATATTGTTTTTTGGTGATTTTCCTTTTATTGTGACAGGACAGTAGAGAGATGACAGGAAACAAGGTGGGAGAGAGACGGGGGGATGGGATCGGGAAAGGTCCACGAGCCAGGATTCGAACTCGGGCCGCCCGAGCGCAAAGGCGCTACATGTCGGCGCACTGACCACGAGGCCATTGGCGCCGACATAGTATGCTGATTTAGTTATTGCTTTGACATGACTACTGAAACTAAGGTCTGACTCTAGTATCACACCAAGATTCCTGACGTGATTTTTAGTTGTTTGACCCCTAGAGTGAAGGTATGCGTTCACCTTGAGAACTTCATCTTTGTTTCCAAACGCAATGACTTCAGTTTTGTCTTTGTTTAACTGAAGAAAGTTTTGACACATCCAACTGTTGACTTCATCAATGCATTGGCACAGGGAGTCAATGGGGCTGTAATCGTTAGGCGATAGGGCTAAGTAGATCTGTGTGTCGTCTGCATAGCTGTGGTAAGAGATCTGGTTCTTTCTCATTATTTGGCTCACTGGGAGCATATACAGGTTGAACAGGAGTGGCGCAAGAATTGAGCCTTGAGGGACTCCGCATGTCATGGATGTCCACTCAGACTTATGGTCTCCTATACTCACATAATAACCTCTCCCATCTAAGTATGACCTGACCCATTTTAGGACTATCCCAGAAAGCCCCACCCAGTTTTCCAGCCTGTCCAGAAGTATGTTATGATCGACAGTGTCAAATGCAGCACTGAGGTCGAGTAGTACCAGCACTGATAATTTACCTGAATCAGTATTTAAGCGAATATCGTTTATTATCTTTATGAGCGCTGTCTCTGTGCTGTGGTGCGGTCGGAAACCAGATTGAAAATTGTCAAAGTATTCATTCGAGCATAAGAATTTGTTCAGCTGATTGAAGACAACTTTTTCAATGATCTTGCCTATGAAAGGAAGATTTGAGATCGGTCTATAGTTGCTTAATATGGTCTTATCCAGATTGTTCTTTTTCAGGAGGGGCTTGACAACTGCAGTTTTCAGGGAGTATGGAAAACTCCCAGAGAGAAGTGAGGCATTTACCACTTCTAGGAGATCTGCTTCTAAACTGTTTAACACACTTTTGAAAAAAGATGTGGGAAGTGTGTCAAGAGCACAGGTTGATGTTTTAAGGTAGCAATTCTACATCCCTTTTCATTATTTTAGTGGTTCTCCAATTTTTTAGAGTGCCGTACCCCCTGAGGCATTTAACGTCCTTCTGCGTACCCCCTCTCTTCCACTTAGACTGCAGTCACACCTTTTCCATTAAGGGACAATATTTGCCCCCTTTAATCAATTTGTCCACTTCATTTTTTACCTTACCTTACCTTTTTACCTACCTAAATACCTTTATAAAATATATAATGCTTTAAAAAAAACAATGTTCAATAAATATGCAATGATGTAAAAACGAAGTGATACTTTTAAATATTAAATTAAAATCACCAGTAGGTGGCGGTAAGTCACTGTCTTTATGAGTGAGTCATCGAGTCATTCATTCATTCAGTAACGAAGCAAGTGGCTGTATGTATGAATGCGTCATTGAATCACTGACTCTCACGATTTGTTCAAAGCCACAGATTTGTTCACGAATCAGCGCTGTGTGCTGCAGTTCTGCTGTGGCTTTCATTGCAAAATAGAGCAATGAGCCTACTGACAATACTGTTTTAAATGTAGTACATCACTTAATGTTACCCTTTTGTTTGTTGAACTGAATGACACATTTAAGTAGAAAATCTCAAATGAAGCTCGCTGAACTCCAGTTTACTTGTCTGTGTTTTCAGATAATCTGCGCTTCTTCAGCAGTGTAGAGAACGCGGAGCGCATGGTTGCCAGATACTATTGAAAAGACCGGGTAGAATACGTGTTCTTTTAAAAGAAAAGTTCTAACTGGGGGTTTAAATGATTGAAATCTGGTAAAAAGCTTGTAAAAAGAGTCACTTCGTAATGTGTTGTCTCCTTTTGGTCAAGTTTTTATTTTTGTAAACACATTTCAGTCTCGTCTTTTTTCGTCAACGATATTGCATGTGTTGATACAGTCACAGTTATCGTTTAATAACATGGGTGTCGTCTCTCATCGTCTTAAACTCGTCATCGCCTCGATTAGAGCAGTGCTTTCCTTCCTGCAAGAAGGGCTGGAGTGATTCATTTCCGGTCGACGAATCGTACCTGGAATTCGGCCCGGCTAACTCTCACTTGAGCCTGAGACCCCGGCCCGGATACGTGCCCAAGGTTCCTACCACTCCCTTTCGGGACCAGGTGGTGAACCTGCAAGCGCTCGGACAGCGCTTCTTCCTGGGCGCTGGCACGCGCGCCTCGCTGATCTGTAGAGCTGCGTGCTGGGCGACACCTAACACGTTCGCTAGATTTTATAGCCTATGTGTTGAGCTGGTTTCTTCCCGTGTGATCGCTTCAACCGGTAACACCGAAGTTCCCGCTCTAGTGACGGCTTGCTGTGCCACTCCCCTCCACATGGAGCGGATATGTGCGCTTTTTGCTCCAGTCGAGTTCCCCACTTAACGTGGCGGAGCGTCTGACGCCAGTCCTAGTACTTGTATGCTTGTGTAACCTGTGCTAGGCTGGATCCCATGTGTTGTGATCCCGGCGATTTAAAGTGGTTTTCCTTCATCTGCCGTCAGTCCCTCAGCTCACCCTTCAGGGCCTGTTTTGTGGACGCAGCGGTTATGATTGAGACCCTAGTTCTTAAAAGAACCATTATTTTCTTTCTTAGTGTGAAGAACATTTAAAGTCCCCCTGTAGTCAATAATTGAATCCCTTAAAACTCATCTTTGATCACCAAAATGACATTTACACGTTTTTGTTTTTCTTGAAAAAATGTCTTCATGCCTTAAAATATATTGAATGTAACTCAACACCCTTGCCTCATTTGGTATCCGCGGTTCTATGAATATGCAAATGAGCCCCGCCTCCACTCACTCACTCAGCTCAGAGATCCACTGGTTGTCGATCACACGTTGATCTGATTGGTTACAAGGTAGTTTGTGACGTCAGAAACACCAGCGATTTCAAAGTGTGTTTTTGAGACTGTCTTTGGTTCACTGCAGTTTTAAGGAGGAAATACTCAGCAATGCTGTCGACTTATGAATTTACACATGCTTTGTCCTAAAGCATATTAAAAACACCACATAGACACATAAACTACATTAAAAGCTGGATTTTCACCACAGGGGGACTTTAAATGTTCTTCATGGAAACATAGATGCCAATCAAGAATCTTTATTTTTAAGAGTAACTGTGATGCTTGATTTAACCTAACATTGATCACCAGCTTATTTTAGGTCTGTTTCATTTGTTTAGATCTGAACGGATGTGTTTTTTAAAGAGCACAACAAAACAACAGGACTGCACTGTTTTGCATAAAACATTTTCAAAGTTTGTTTTGTTTGCATGCAAAACTGAGGTATGTGATGTCAGATTATGGTGGAAGTCAATGTCAGATGTGAGAGCTGTTTAATCTAGATAGACTTAATATAGTTAACCACAGTAACAAGGCAGGTATTATTTGTACACTTCTCACAAGGGGAAGTTCCTCTTTCTAGGTCTGCCTAAGGTGATTTGCTAGACTTACCATCCGTCAAGTTCCCAAAAAAACCCTCTAAACCCGTCAAAACTGACCAGTCTGACCAAACATATAGGCATTTTCACTCTTTCAAATGAAACATTAGATGCTCTCTGTTACTGTAAATAAATCAAGACATTTTCAGGGCGGTGTGTTTCTGTCGAATGCAATAATAATCCACGAAAACATGCCAGCATAACTAGCTTAGGTTGCTTTTTCAAAAGCTCTTTCACATGAAACATTTGTTGTGTTGAGCCATTTCAATTACTTTTGTTTGATTTGTTCATTGCAAACAGTCTGTAAATGTGCCATTAAATTTGATTTGCAATGGGGGTTGAATAATTTCAATTACTGTATTTGCAAGCTGCTTGAGTAAGTCTTATTAATACCACAAAATATTACAGCTGCATTATATCACGGTTAATTATGGAAGCTTGTTTCCACCATGGTATAAAACAATTTCAAATATAATTGCGACTTTTTTTCCTCACAATTCTGACCTTTTATCCCTCAGAATTGCGAGATATAAACTTGTAATTTTGACTTGTTTTTAGCAAATGTGAGTTTATCCCTCTACAGCACAGGGCAACGGAAAGTTTTCTTAAGCCTATGTTCAGTACATGTTTTTTTTAAATGATTGCAACCAATTAGAATGGTTGAAAAAGTGTCAAAGAACAGTCCAATAAGGTTTGAGAGTCACTATCATGCACCATTTGAAGGTGCGATGTCCTGTTCTGACTCATGGTCACAGGAGCACATTGTGTGAGAAGAAGACAAGATTATTTGCTTTAGTAATCTTATTTAAAATGACATGAACTTTACATAAAAAATGTGTGTGTGTGTGTGTGTGTGTGTGTGTGTGTGTGTGTATGAAGGTGTAGATAAGGTTTTATGGTTTTATGAAGTTTTTTGTTTTGCATGTTCAGAAACTGGGTGCACAGGAACACCCGAAGTGATGTGCAAAAAGTGTAACGTACACCTCTATTTCACAGAAGAGAGGAACTGCTTTATTTCTGCACAAGGAGTGAAATCTCATTACATGAAGTGCATGATATGACATGACACACTACAAGATACAAACCTATGCCTGAATATTATCAAATATATTAATGTGTTTCAAGTGTTTTTCCCATTTTACTTAATGATTTCTCGACATTTTTTAAAAAGATTTGTGATTTTTGTATTGCTCTCTGAGCATCGTGTGATGCTAATTTCGGGGGGTCGGGTCTGGGGAATTATCCATACATCAATAAAATGTTCCCAAATGAGCCAAGAAATTGTGTGGAATAATTTTTATCATGTGCCATCCAAAAAGTAGAGGGTTAAATGATTATTTTTCTTAGAATTGTGAGATATAAAGTCTTTATATCTCACAATTACGAGTTTAAAGAAGTCATTCTGACTTGCAATTCTGACTTTATAACTTGGAATAACTATATTACGCAATTCTGACTTAATAACAATTTCTGAGTTTATATCTCGCAATTCTGACTTTAAAACACACTATTGAGAGTTTATATTTCACATTTCTGACTTTATAACAATTTCAGAGTTTATATCTCGCAATTGTGACTTTATATCACACTATTGTGAGTTTATATCTCGCAATTCTGACTTTAAAACAATTTCTGAGTTTATATCACGCAATTATGACTTTATAACTCAGAATTGCGACTTTATATCTCGCAATTTTTAGAAAAAAGTCAGAATTGCGAGTTTATATCACACAAGAAAAAAGTCAGAATTGTGAGATGAAAAGTCGCAATTACGTTTTTTATTCAGTGGCGGAAACATAATTAATATGTTCTTCTTTGAGAACAAAGTTGGCAGTAGTCTACCTGATGATGATGATGGTGATGCTTGGTCTTTCAGTTGAGAGAGACTCACCTTGACTGAAGAAAACTCCAGCCAGCCAAAGTGAGAAGATGAAAATGGGGAAATACTCTGAACAGTTCGCTCTGGAAAAGCAAGATGATGACAGACATATGAGACAAAGCCTCAGCATTCATATCATGTGTGTAAGTGCGGTTCCTCTGACTCACTGTGCTCGGAAGACCCGCTCAAACTCGGGCGGGCCGGTGGTGGCGGGCGGAGAGACCGAGTGCTTGCGGCGCGCGTAGATCACCTTCAGGGAGAAGTACGCTGAGGGAATAAACACGTTATTACCTACAGTCTATGGTTATTACACGGCTCTGTGGAATACTTGATTCTGATTGGTCAATAGCGCCATCCAGTGGTATGTTATGGTGCATTCAAGTCCTCCTGGGAAGTTCGTATTTACGAGGTGGGAAGTCGTGTTTACGACGGTATGTGCGTTCAAGTCACTTTCGTTGGCGTAAGATGGTGGTGTAGTTTCTCTTAATCAATTACACAAAAATACAGCAAGGTTCTTAAACTCTTATTCTAGAAAATGAAGAACAAAGAAATGTGCATCAGGTGTGCTGCGCTTTTTTATGTTTTTAATTAATTTATGAAGCCACTGCAAACTTAATCGTTACATATTACATTGTTATATTATAATGCCATCATCTTCTGTTCAGGCAATTAGCTTACTGCGCTGTAAATAGAAAAGGTGTTCCACCATGTTTCTCACTGACACGCCCCCAACTCATAAAGATCAGGGCTTACAGAAAATCTCGAGCTTCCCACTTGTATTTATGACATTGTGGTGGTGTGTTCAACTGGAATACTGGAATATTGGAATACTTGATTCTTATTGGTTCTTTATAACAATTATAAAAGCTCCATCCAGCGGTGTGATATTCCAACAGCCGCTGAACACAGAAACACGGGCTCATCCGGGTCACTGAAGTCAGCAGCGCTATAATACGCTCGCTAGGAACGGGTTTTCTTTGTGGAAGTTTTCCATTCGATGAGCTAATAAAGCTAATAAACAAATATTTTGTGTACGTTATTTAATTATGTCATCCAGTATGGTGGACTTGCTCTTGTTTCATACAAACGCAGCGGCGGCCATTTTGTGACTATTGTACACGGATTATAAGATACAAACAGGTACGATTTTAAAACAGTTTAATCTGAAATCAATAGGCCATCTCTTATCTCCATAATTATTAACGTGTTGAAATTAATAAGTGTTGTGACTGTATCTCTTAAATGTCCGTCTAGTTTGATCTTGCCGCTGCTCTCTCCGCGGAAGCTTTGCGTTTAAAAACACCTGATAATATATTTCAACTCAGATCAATATTTCGTGTTTAATGATTTAGCCTACTTATGTGGCAAGTAGCCGTGTAAATAAGCGGGATAATAATAATAATAATAATAATAATAATAGTATAATTAATAATAAATTACCCCCATACACCGGCTTCAACGCAGATTTCAACACAGATTTAACCTAAGGCAAACAAATTTCTAACACACATTGCGAAATATCCCGTTCTTAATCCGGATGGTGTTTAACTTAAACAGGCATGTCGTCATACATTCACCTGACAAGCAAAATTATATTAACACTTGTTTTAGTGAATGTATCTGACAAATAATCTTTCCTGACAAATCTTAAAGGGATCATTCATAATTCTGTCATCGGAACATAATAGGAAGATATTTTGGAAACACTTTACAATAAGGTTTATTAGTTAACTTAGTTAGAATGAACTAATAATGAACTGCACTTATACAGCATTAATCTTTGTTAATGTTAATTTCAACATTTACTAATATTTTTTTATTTAAATCTTGCTATTAGTTAATGCACTGTGAACTAACATTAAAAAAAGAACAGCTGTATTATTAACTAACGTAAACAAATATAGTAACAAATGTATTGCTAATTATTAGTTGATGTTAGTTAATACATTAACTAATGAACCTTATTGTAAAGCGTACCTGATATTTTGATAAACATGTCTCAGTATTTTTGTCAACGGTCACTAAAACGATCTTCAAAATACTATCTTTTGTGTCATAAACGACATTAGGGTGAGTAAACTATCAATTTAAGTACACAATAACACGTGATACAATACGTTTGTCCAGCTAACTTCCAAGTCTTATTTTGAAACGTGTAACCTTTATTGTTTTATTATATTCGGTAGTATTCCACTTTATCGTTTCAAGGCTAATCCTCTCATATAAATATCCTACGAGCCAACATGATTATTGGAGTTACTTTGGTCACGTACTAAAGTCCAACCATCTCACGCAGCAATATGATCATTTGTCCATTATTAGACGTGTCCTACTTGAAGCAGTTAAAGTTGCTCAAACACTTTCATCACACTGTATAAAACTGTTTCTCTGAGCAGACTGACGAACATTGATTTGACCAGACCAGTTACCTTGCTCCATCATTCCCAGCACCGTGACGGCTGCCAACAACACGACCTGATCCAGCATCTTCCCTGTGGACTCTCTCTGCGTGCGTGCGTGTGTGTGTGTGTGTGTGTCCAAACCACACGGCTCTTCCTTGATCACTATATCACCATGACTAGATTGGGCGGGTCACAGACATCACCCCCATTACATCACTAATAGTATTCTGACAGCAGGTACAACAGGTTTCAATTCAAATTACCAAAAAAAAAAAAAACCAACAACACTGTGAGTGTGAAACAAGCATAGTTAAAACAGGACTTCAAAGCATTTTAAAATTTAGCAAAACGTATCATTTATCTTTGGAAATATTTTTTACACAATGCGTCACATAAAAAAAAAGTGATTCCTACAGTTAAGAACACAAGATGCCTGTGCTTTCCTTCCCAGACAGCATTATAGTTTCGTCCAGATCCAGCCCACATCCGGTACACACATGGATTCCACACGGCCCAGATGTGTTGCTGTCTGGGTTCAGTGCAAATCAGTCCTCCTATCCCATGGATGGCTTTTAAGCAGGACGCACATTTATCAGATTCTTTCCTGAACCTCGAGTCAAAACTAGGTTAAGTGCTCTTCGGTCATTTCTGAACGGAAAAGTTTACACTTTTGTTACTTGATCAGACAATCCTGATTGGTACTAAACTTGGTAAAGGTTTTGGCACTTGCTGTGTGAACAGAAAATGTGTTACTGCTCCCAAACACACTCTCACTGAAAGCTCATTCACTGAGGTATCAACCTTACATTTGGAACAGACTTGTTTAGATTTATGGCTTTGATTTTCTTGCAGTTTTAGAGTAAAACGTGATTTTGAAAATCTATATTTCATAAAAAAAATTTAAATAGTTTTTTTGTGCATTTTTAATACCAATGAATGTAAAATTCTTAAGTTTAAAAAAAAAAAAAAATTCGTACACTTTTCACTTCATCAATAATCTGCCGAGTGTCGTCTCTGAAAAGAGATCAAACTGAAGTCTGTGCTCTGAAGCATTCAAGATTTACCAGTTTAAGTTGGAAATTAAATTCAGGTCTATGCTCAAAAAGTGAATAAATGGATTTTAAATACAGTGAAAATATAATTTACTACCATAAAATCCCCTAAAAATACAAAATATTAAATAAATAAAAACATTATCGAACTAAAATATAGTACATTAATTTCATTGAAATATAAATTCTTTTTTTTTATTTTTAACCAGAGTGTTAAAATGCACAAATGATTCAAGACACCCATAAAACACACCAGACAAGCTCATTTCTAGAGAACTATATTTACATAATACTCTTGTTTTACAGAGAACCATAATAAAAAGTATAAAATACTTACAAAAATTTGCAACAATGTACATATAAAAATAAGATCTATCTTCTCCTGAACAATAGAAACTGCATACATACAAAAAATATATATATATAAATATACATGAAATCCTGTCACAGAATCCGGGATGAAGTGAGAGTTCAGGCAACGCAGTCGGGAGAAAACAAACAGGAACATCACCCCTCTTCCCAACAGAAGTCTACAACTACGGGTCTTTCAAACTCATCTTCAGGAAAAAATAATAATATTAAAGTGTAGTGTAACATGAGAAAGTGTAATGATGAGATAGACCTCCACTTTCACGGGAGAACTGTAGAGTTTATCAGTTCACAAGTTCTTCACTATTAGTCTCATCTACACTCCTTCAAGCCATCACGACTTGATCAAACATCTACTTTCTAAATTTAGTCGATCCATGAGGAACATAAACCGTGTACTCAACGCAACTAAAGAAGAGTTCTGACATTGTTGATTCCCTAATGTCTCTCCGAACTCCTCGTACGCCTCCTGTTCTCCAGTGGAACTATGATCACACACACACAGTGATCCTGCTCTGAAGGGCCACACGTCTTTATGAATGGATGCCAATGGAGGCTTCAGCACTCAAAGGATGCGATCTCAAAAGTGTGCATTCTCAGGCCCTCAAAAACTGTTGTGGTGTAAATAACCAGCCGGAAATGCACAAATACGCTTCCATTTTAATTGAAAGAACGGTGTGCAAACGGCCTCTAACTGATAAGCTACTCCTCACAAAAGCAGTTAAAACTAATGAATCAACATTAAACGCTCACTTTGGACTGACCCATTTGTACAGGTGGCCCTCCAGGAGCAGGACCGGACCGTCCGCTCACAGCCTCACGACTTTCGGACCGACACTGAGTGCGAGTACATGACATTATCAGGTGAACTATTGCTTAGACTCTCACTGTAAATCACATATTGTGCATCTTCAAGAGTGCAAATGTAAGGCCTGTGGGAGCATGGGAAGACACGCCTACAGTCAACACACCGTACCGACGGCTGGACGCAAGCGGACACTCATGGGAAGATAGTTCAGTGGTTTTACTGAGCCACAGGTTCAGTAGTAGAGCGCTCTCCTCTCTCCAGTCAGTGACGGCGTGATTCATTTACAAACTCAATCCAGAACACAAACACAGCAGATATGATCTGTTTCACGTCTTCTCCTCACTGGTGACTGGCCAACAGCTCGTCGATATCGTCCATCCACTCTTGGGTCGACTGGTTCTTCAGCAGCGAGTCCACCAGATCGGTCTCCGCAGGGAACCCGGATAAGCCGGCTCCTGATTGGCTGCTGTAGCTGAACTGGAGCTGCTGATTGGCTGATCTGTTGAGCTGGTAGGCCTGATTGCACTGGAGTGCAGTGGTGCGGTTGGGTCCGGCCTGCGTCTGGCTGAAGGGCCCCAGGTCCGGCAGAACCTGCTGGGGTTGGGTCGGCACCTGGGCCTGCTGGGGCGTCTGCTGCTGGGGCAGATTTGTCCGCTGTTGGTTCATACTGGGCATCATTTGGGCAGGGTTCATGCGACCCGCCCCACTACTTCCCATGCCACCCTGAGGGAACGGGGCGTTGTTGGGAAGCTTGGATAGCCTGGCCTGCATGTGGAAGCCGGGCTGGAGAACTGGGTGCTGCTGGGAAGCCTGTGTTTGCCAGGACTGGGCTTGAGTGGGCAAGGCACCCTGGAGACCGGTGGGCATAGCATTAGCCATGGCGTTGGGAATGCTATTGGGAAGACGTGCTAGTTGCTGCTGCTTCATCATGGCAGCATTGGGCTGGCTCTTCATGTGCGCTTGCTGTTGCTGCGCCGCTAGCACGCTCTGCCGGTACGCGTTGGACATGTTGGACACCTGCGCCCTCTGCTGGCTGGGGTGGTTGGGGTGCATGGGCATGTTCCCGTAGAGCACTTGCTGCACGTCGAGACCGCCCGCGCAGGACTGAAGACTCATGTCTGCTTGACTGGCGGCCGGAGACGGGCCGGTGCTCGGGACTGCGCTCCCCATTCCCATCATGCTTTGCGTCTGAGAGAACATCCGCTGCGTCCCGGGGGCGGCGCCGCTCAGAGAGTTGACATTTCCTATCGGTTGAGATGCACCTGGAAACAGAGGAGAGCGCAATCATGATCAGAAGAGAAAGACAGATTTAATCGCTTTCATTTATCAAAGAGATTACAGTTGCAACTGAAGTAGCCATGGATGCTTTCTTCCGGATTGTGAATCAAGTGTGACAGAAACTCTGTTGGGCAGGACTGGATGCTGAGATTAGAGGCTGAACGATTGATCGGTTTGGCGGATTAATTGGCACTGATAACCAGTTGCTGGAAGAATCGGTTATCGGCACAAATCCATACTGATCATTTTTTTGGGTTGCGTGCGATGCTGGGGCGGCTGAGAAGGGCTCGCTGTCATTATACTGTACGAGAGCGAAATAAAAACTCACTAATGCCTTGTGGAGTTTGTTTTGACACTTCAGATGTGGATTTAAAACACAGCATGAACCGGTACAGTACACTACCGTACGCACTACCTTTTAAATCCACATCTGGAGTGTCAAAACAAACTCCACTAGGCGTTAGCAGGGTTTCTGCAGGTTTCTTCAAATTAAATTTAATGCTTTTTAATGCCTTTTTTTAATGCGAGTTTTTACATTTTTAATGCCATACACGACCCAAGTGCTGTCAATCGATTAAAAAAAATTAATCACACATTTTTTCTGTGATTAATCGCAATTAAAAACACTTACATTTGTATAGGTTTATATTAGTTTGATACTAATACAGCTATTGATGTCTGGATAATTTTTTTTTTTAAACATTAATTATAGCCATCCAACATTATAGTGTAATTGAAAGCTATACATTTATTAACATTAGGCTTAAAAAAAATAACTTAATTTAAGTGAACTTAATCATACAATCATGCAAAAAACAAACCTATAATAAATGTCATATTTACCTGTCTGACAGGTAGGACGTATACAGTAATTGAATAAAAGTTATCAAACAGTCTGCACGGCATATTTTATGAATTAAATATCTAGACTAATCCTTATTAAAGCTACAGAAGTTCTTTAGTCAATTGCAGTGAGTAATTTTCTCTGTTCCCTTTGTTTTGTGATTAACTTTACTGACAGAAAGCTTTATCGGCTGCTGTCCCTTTAAGAGCAGCCGCTGCTGTACGACACATCTCACACACACCTCATTCTCTCTCTTTACACTCATTTAACACTTTATTTCACTCATTTAAGACTGCTCTTATGTTATGAGGATACTCCACAAAACAGACATTTTGGCAAAATTGTGTTATTGTTCATACAAGTGCGAAGGAGATCCGTTTTCTGGCGCGCGTCTTTCACTCTGTGTGTGTCACATAGACAGGACATTCACAGGCAGCGCGTTTAAAAACATCTGCATGAATAAGAGCGGGATCATATAATGTAACGCTACCCAAAGGATGACAAATTTTTGCTTTTTGAATGTTGCGTTTTGCGTTAAATATTTTATTATATTTTTACGGCGTTGATTCCCATTGTAGTTACCCAACTTAAATACTTTTTACAAACGCTGCAAAATCCTTCTTTATTTTGACCACCAACGGGATGCAACCATGTCCTAAATTGTTTGTCTTCCAGCCACTTCTGCTGGAATTTTCACTTTCTCATTTGGTCTAGTTTTATTCCTGTTATTCCTGCTGTTCAAAATGCCTGCGTCACCTCCGCATCACGGCAGTTCTGCTCCGGCCGGAAGCAATTACCAAACCGGTTTAGCATGTTTATCACACTAACGTTTTTAAATCACGTACGGTAGTGTACTGTACCGTTTCACTGTGTTTTAAATCCACATCTGAAGTGTCAAAACAAACCATGAAATGGTACAGTACACTACCGTACGTGATTAGATATTATAAGTAGTTCATTTGTTGACTAGATGCTGCATTAGCAGAGAACAGTCTGAGAGGATGCTAACATTAGTACCTCACGCGGGCAAAACAATGTGACAAAAAACACACGCACGTCTGACCTTAATGTTTACTGTAACGATTGTCACCATCTATCTGCATTCGTTTATATCCGGCTGGACGTTTAATGCAGTGGTTATGCAGCGAAGTGGCATATTTAAAGCTAGTGACGTGAGAAGGCAAACTGTGTCGTCATGCAGCCGACAGAAACATACAAACCACATAAAGCTTTAGGTTTCAGTTCTTTATCATCACTGTAACATATTTTGATTAGATCATCAGGTGTTCGAAAATGAAAGCAAATAAAGAGTAGCCGCGTCACTTTCGCAAAAACTCCCATATATCGCAGAAAAGTTTTTACGCTCGCATGAGGCGGTTCGAAAAAATAATCTACTTGGCAACGCTGCAATGGAAACAGTTTATGCACATTTACAGGTCACCTGACGTAGATGGCGCGTATGTTTGGACAGAAGACGAGACAGAGTTATTCATTAAACTCATAAAAGACAAATGTATCTCAGTAATACTGGATTCTAGACAACAGAGAAATGCCACAGTTTATCAAGAGCTCGAAGCAGAGATGAAGGAGAAACTCCTCATATGAGCCGCTCTCAGTAGAAGTGGACTTCCTTGTTATTAAAGCTTGGATGCACGCCTACGTCTACTTCCATTAACAATAGGCCTTTATCTCATTTCCTGGTTTTCGGAACGTTCAAAATCGCCAAGCAGTGAACTCGCACTTCCGGTGGCTACTCAGTCACACCTTTAGATGAAAAGTAGGTCAGTAAACATAAATAAAGTCGCGATATAGAGCAGTGTCTGTCAATATTAAACCGCATAAAGACCATTTAAATAGGAATCGTGCATGTTCTGCGTGTCTCTGTGAATGAATGGCACAGACGCGCGGTTTCATTTACCACACACACACACACACACTGAGGCACGCACGACGCTCGCGATGTTTTCAGCCTAACGTATATGAGGACATTAATGCACTTCATCAACACAGCCGCTCCGAGAGTCACCTCAGCAGCATTTTAGCTTCATTCGAGAAAAACTATCATCATACCATAAAACACAGAGAGACTCAAAGGTCTACACGGCAACCCGTCAAAATAAAAGTTTGGTTTAACCTTTGAAGAAAGTTTTGCTTAAATCATTACATTTTAAATAAATGGTTATAACAATTTAATTAAACCATTAAAATGGAATCAAGAAAACTAAAAAAAAAGAAACTTTTGGGAGATGCGAGAGCGAAGTAGTCCAGTGATCATTAACAGCCATGGTGAAGACGCAGCACATACAGGCCTATAATGGCTAGTGCGTGGCTGAGATATACGCAAACCTGCTAACATCCGTCGCCATGATTTCTGGAATGACTTATCCGGAGAAAGAAAAAAAAGAAGACGTTTTAGTCGCATAGCATCGTTTAATAGAAATGCTGTCATTTTGCAATAGTTTTTTTTTTTAAATCTACATTTAGAAAATATCACAAAAGTTGCGCAAATCTGTAATGGAAATGCGGCTAGTGAGAGTATACATATAATATGCATTTGGATCTAATTTCAGTGCTATTGTCCATCTTTAAAGACTGTTTGGATTTATAGGAAATAACACTTTACAAATGGAGTCCATCTGTAACATTACCTACGGTTAATAAAAGTATTGTTCGTTTGTTGGTTTCATTATTTACTAATACGTTTGTACATTTTAAAGTTGTAACATTAGTTAATGCACTACGAGCTAACGTGAATGTTTGATGTATAATTAATATATAATAATAAAAAAAAAAAAAGAGCATTTATGTGTTGTGTTTGTTTTCATTCAGTAACTGTTTTAAAAGCTCTCGGTTGATTAACCGGTTATCGGCCAGTGTGGGCCAACCTCGTTATCGTACCCGCTAAAGTCCACCATCGGTCGAGCTCTAGTTGAGATGTGGACTCGAGGTTTAAGAGGAATAAATGCCTGGAGAAAACCTCCATTCGTCACCAGAGAGAAGCCGGGCGCTTCACTGGAACATCCAGTTATGACACTCTGATTAAATATTAATTATGAGGTCAAAAAGATAACTGGCGTTCACAATAAGATCCATGACATCGATTTGGAAAATAGAGGAAATTGGAAATTTGAAAATTTTCATTTCATTCTGAACAATATTTCTTACTCCATAATTTCATAACCTTCTACACTAAACCCAGAACACATCATTTCTGACGAGGCAAGTCCCTTACTGTGGGCTTGTCTGCTTTCCAAACCTATTCACCACTTTAATATGTTTTACAAGCTTCTCTACAGCCTGACTCCAAACTCAGACCCGCAGATGAAGAACCCTGTGTGTAACGGCCACCTCGCCACACACTAACCATACTGTGCTTCTGCCATTCAAATGAGTCTATCAATACACACACTTGCAAATCAGGTGGGCTTGTTTGTTGACTAGAGACAAAAGGCTGCTTGTGTTGACCTCAGAGACGGGGAGCTCACGTCACACTGAACTTCTCTGGCGAGTGGAAAAACAGTAGTTTCCTCCTAGCCTCAGACGGGGTCCCCTCCATCACTCAGAGCTGCGTCCACATCCCATCTCTAGTAGCGCTGGGCGGTGTACCAGTCCATACCGAATACCGGTGTTTGTTTGTTTGTTTGTTTGTTATGATATTAATTTTTAATAATCTGCAATACTGGTGTGTGTGGCTTAAACACCGCTGGGAACGCGCCACTGTTTGAGAGGGTCTTTTCACTGTTCACGGGTGATACACAGGTGTGTGTGTGTGTGTGTGTGTGTGTTACTGAGCCTGACGGTGAAGATGGAGAGGTTAAACTATAACTGAGAGCTGTTAAATTATATTACAGTGTTTCCCATACATCGGTTCACAATATCAACACTGCCTTTTGGAAAATCTACTTGACACCGGTGCATAAACATGAGCACGGCAGGTTTCAGTGTAAACGCGGCGCGGGGGTTTTATATGATTGTGTCTGAAGGGAACTGACGGTCTTTAGAAACATTTGGATGTTATTGTCATTTAATCTGTCTTCATCTCTCCTGATAAAGCAGTGTTCATGAGCCTCTTTGTAAACCGCATCAGTGTGTGTGGCCTTGCAGACCTGTGTTAATACCAGTGTGATTTCTTCTACAATATTCACTCATGACAGTAAAATAGGGCGTTTAAGCCAATCTACTGCAGTATCTCCTCTCTCAGTCAGTAGAGAATGTGTCTAACACCCAGTCATGCTTGAAGAAAAAACAACAAAAACAAAAAACACCTTCGCCTGTGAAAACGATATAATTTTGAAAAATACCAAAATTTTTGGTCATCACTAATTTCTAGTGTGTCCAACTGAACGGCACTTGATCTGTCGTGTAACAGGCGGTGTAACGGGGCGAGTGGATGATCAGGAGGATGGTGTGTGTGTGTACCGGAGAGTGTGTGTTCGGGGAAGGCCGAGGGGTGTTGCTGGGCCAGGCAGGGCACAGTGCTGAACTGCTGCTGGAACGGGTTCTGCTGGCTCTGCTGGTCCTGGTACTGGGGCGGTGGACGGGTCAGATGCCTCTGGAGCTGCTGCTGCTTCTCCTGACACACACACACACACACACACACTTCTGTTAGCACTCCAACAGTGTTAGATTATCAGTACTCTTGTGAGGCTGCTGCCCTCTAGAGGCAGATCTGTGAACCACACACTGTAGAATTATTACTGTTATTACTGATAAATGTACACTACCAGAGTTTTGGATCGGTACGATTTTTAATGTGTTTAAAAGAAGTCTCTTCTGCTCACCAGGGCTACATTTATTTTAAACAAAAAAAAAGATACATATATTTTAAAAAAGTAACATTGTGAAATATTATTGTAATGTAAATCAGCTGTTTTCTATGTGAACATCTAGTAAAGTGTAATTTATTCCTGTGATCAAAGCTGAATGTTCAGCATCATTACTCCAGTCTTCAGTGTCACATGATCCTGCAGAAATCACTCTAATATGAGGATTTGATGACCAAGAAACATCTATGATTATTATCAATGTTTAAAAGAAGCGGTGTGTGTTAGCACAGGTGTTGTGCTAGCGAGCGGCAGTGTAGTGTTAGCGCAGGTGTTGTGTTAGCGCAGGTGTTGTGTTAGCGCAGGTGTTGTGCTAGCGCAGGTGTTGTGCTAGCGCAGGTGTTGTGCTAGCGAGCGGCAGTGTAGTGTTAGCGCAGGTGTTGTGTTAGCGCAGGTGTTGTGTTAGCGCAGGTGTAGTGTCAGCGCAGGTGTTGTGCTAGCGCAGGTGTTGTGTTAGCGCAGGTGTAGTGTCAGCGCAGGTGTTGTGCTAGCGCAGGTGTTGTGTTAGCGCAGGTGTTGTGCTAGCGAGCGGCAGTGTAGTGTTAGCGCAGGTGTTGTGTTAGCGCAGGTGTTGTGTTAGCGCAGGTGTTGTGCTAGCGCAGGTGTTGTGCTAGCGCAGGTGTTGTGCTAGCGAGCGGCAGTGTAGTGTTAGCGCAGGTGTTGTGTTAGCGCAGGTGTTGTGTTAGCGCAGGTGTAGTGTCAGCGCAGGTGTTGTGCTAGCGCAGGTGTTGTGTTAGCGCAGGTGTAGTGTCAGCGCAGGTGTTGTGCTAGCGCAGGTGTTGTGTTAGCGCAGGTGTTGTGCTAGCGAGCGGCAGTGTAGTGTTAGCGCAGGTGTTGTGTTAGCGCAGGTGTTGTGTTAGCGCAGGTGTAGTGTCAGCGCAGGTGTTGTGCTAGCGCAGGTGTTGTGTTAGCGCAGGTGTTGTGTTAGCGCAGGTGTTGTGTTAGCGCAGGTGTTGTGTTAGCGCAGGTGTAGTGTTAGCGCAGGTGTAGTGTTAGCGCAGGTGTTGTGTCAGCGCAGGTGTAGTGTCAGCGCAGGTGTTGTGCTAGCGCAGGTGTAGTGTTAGCGCAGGTGTAGTGTTAGCGCAGGTGTTGTGTTAGCGCAGGTGTAGTGTTAGCGCAGGTGTAGTGCTAGCGCAGGTGTTGTGCTAGCGCAGGTGTTGTGTTAGCGCAGGTGTTGTGCTAGCGCAGGTGTTGTGCTAGCGCAGGTGTTGTGTTAGCGCAGGTGTTGTGTTAGCTCAGGTGTAGTGTTAGCGCAGGTGTAGTGTTAGCGCAGGTGTTGTGTTAGCGCAGGTGTAGTGTTAGCGCAGGTGTTGTGCTAGCGCAGGTGTTGTGCTAGCGCAGGTGTAGTGTTAGCGCAGGTGTTGTGTTAGCGCAGGTGTTGTGCTAGCGCAGGTGTTGTGCTAGCGCAGGTGTTGTGCTAGCGCAGGTGTTGTGTTAGCGCAGGTGTTGTGTTAGCGCAGGTGTAGTGTTAGCGCAGGTGTAGTGTTAGCGCAGGTGTAGTGTTAGCGCAGGTGTAGTGTTAGCGCAGGTGTAGTGTTAGCTCAGGTGTAGTGTTAGCGCAGGTGTTGTGTTAGCGCAGGTGTAGTGTTAGCGCAGGTGTAGTGTTAGCGCAGGTGTAGTGTTAGCGCAGGTGTTGTGTTAGTGCAGGTGTTGTGTTAGCGCAGGTGTAGTGTTAGCGCAGGTGTTGTGCTAGCGCAGGTGTTGTGCTAGCGCAGGTGTTGTGTTAGCGCAGGTGTAGTGTTAGCGCAGGTGTTGTGCTAGCGCAGGTGTTGTGCTAGCGCAGGTGTAGTGTTAGCGCAGGTGTTGTGTTAGCGCAGGTGTTGTGCTAGCGCAGGTGTTGTGCTAGCGCAGGTGTTGTGCTAGCGCAGGTGTTGTGTTAGCGCAGGTGTTGTGTTAGCGCAGGTGTAGTGTTAGCGCAGGTGTAGTGTTAGCGCAGGTGTAGTGTTAGCGCAGGTGTAGTGTTAGCTCAGGTGTAGTGTTAGCGCAGGTGTTGTGTTAGCGCAGGTGTAGTGTTAGCGCAGGTGTAGTGTTAGCGCAGGTGTAGTGTTAGCGCAGGTGTTGTGTTAGCGCAGGTGTTGTGTTAGCGCAGGTGTAGTGTTAGCGCAGGTGTTGTGTTAGCTCAGGTGTAGTGTTAGTGCAGGTGTTGTGTTAGCGCAGGTGTTGTGTTAGCGCAGGTGTTGTGTTAGCGCAGGTGTTGTGTTAGCGCAGGTGTAGTGTTAGCGCAGGTGTTGTGCCTGATCACCTGTGCCTCGGCCATGATCTGCCTCTGCAGGAGCTGCTTCTGCTGCTGGCTCATCATCTGCATCTGCTTCATGTAGGCCGCGCTACTGTGGCCCCCCGGCACACTGGTGATGCTGGTGCTGCTGGGCTGAGGGGTCATGCTGTTCCCCGGGCCCGGCACATGAGCGCTCGAGGGGTACGACCCCGAGTCCTGCAGACACACAGAGAGGTCACGTCAGCTGTAGGGTTCGAGAGCCGCTGCTGTATGGTGGATAAGTCCCGGCTGAAGGGCGTTGTTAGGCTTAGACACCATACAGCACTAGCCTCGAGTACCTTATTGCTTTTATAAAACGGCTACCACACAGTACAAATGTTAAAGCCGACAAATATGCATCTATGCAACTTTTATGAAGTAAAATAACTAGAAGCCTTCGTTCCGGTGGAAAAAATGAATAGCAACATAAGTTACACACATTATTTCTCCATTAGATGGAGACAAACACTGTCTTTATGAATGAGTCAGTCAGTAGAAAAGACTTTTACATTGAAAGGACTCAAACTTGAGAACACGGAGAAGTGAAGCAACTAGAGGAACGGGAAAACCCTTTGAACCCTTTTTATGAATATAGGACTATAGATGCTATATCTACTGTAAGTGCAGGTACACTCGCTAACTCGATCTCTCACCATACTCTACTCTATAAGCTTCAGTGAACAATATCGATGAGATCAAACATGTGTTTGCGTTGCTAAGAGTGGTTGCTAGGGGTGTTGTGTAGTGATACACAGAACCATTTGGGTGAAGCGGCCATAGCCGTGTTCTATCGTCAATAACACACAGATATTGACCAATCAGAATCAAGGATTGGAACCGACCGTTTTATAATCAGCAATACAAACTACAGAAGCTTCAATCGCTGGAGAAACTGAGAATTTATTTATTTCTGTATCCAACTGTACACCACTGTCATGTGTATGGATCAGGGCTCCAGATGAACTGTGTTCAGAAGCGCTGGAGCCCCGGACTGAACACTTTTAAGAGCACAGGATGAACATTTAGGGGCACACCTTACATCAACCGGCAATGCATTTTCCTCCATTTTGACTGTATAACTGACAAATGCCTTGGTAATAAATAGACTTAAAATAAAACTGCACATTACAATTTCTGTACGTTAAGTCCACGGGCTCCAGATTAGCATCTGAGGGCCGCAGCACCGGACACACTGAGTTCTGCAGAGAGGATCTGGTAGCACTGTGACAATAAAGCACTGAGCTTACTAACTTTATCATCATTTATAATGTATTAATATTAATTCAAAAGCAAAACAAGTGAAAAATAGATATTAGGGAGTGAAAATAGCTAATAAGCGGTCCTCTGCAGCCACCTACTGGTTATAATCATTTACTCTTTTTTATTTTTAAATAAGCGAGTTTTCCTACTTCTTGAAACTTTTAGTTTTATAAATGGGGACAAATCTTTGAAGGATGAACAGAAAATGTTTTGGTCATCACATTAAAAATAACATTTAAATATGACATTATAGTTTTGAAGTGCTGGAAAAGATGTGTAGTACTTGAAGCGTTTGACTATTTCTGCCACAATACCACAGTAAAGTTAGTGTTACCACATTAAATCCACGGTGAGTGTCGCTGATCTGTGGACTTAAAGACTAGTTCATTCATGGCACAGTGTTTCTCCTGGTTCCCACGCCAGCGATGTTTGATCTGATATCCATGGTTTATAACAGAAAACTGCTGCGAGATCCAGTGAGAAACATTCAGAGCTCAGGGCATTTGGGCACCCACCGACGCCGATGGACGGGTCCCATTTCTAGAGTAAACTAGGTTTTCATGTACCTTTCCCTCTCTCACATTTCGCTTCCTCTCTGTTCTCTATACTAACCCATCTCAAAGCCAAAAATCCCTCAAAAAGTTTCTCTCTCAAATATTACAAGAACACACAATTTTTTTTATTACACACATACAAACCACACTCTGACATCCATAGAACGAACACACACAAAAATTCATCAAAATTCAGAAGTAAAAATTCATTTTAAAGCCCTTCCAACAGAATGAAAGCCAATAGATTGCATCATTTTATAGTTAAACGGCCCTGGGATTAAAAATTATACGTTTTAATGGGGACATTTTTGCCCTGAAGGTCCTGAGAGGAACTATTTTGTGTTACTAGTGCAAAATATATTTATTAAAGGAAATGAGGGTGAAATACTAAAATTCCAATAAAAATAAAAACCTGTGCCACAATGTATTCATTTGGCATTAACACAGGCAAAATGATCAAAAAGACAAAACTGAAAAAGACAAAAATGTCCATAAAGTCGCACAAGGGTTAATGTGGGTCAGTGGGAGACCACTCTTATCTAACTAAAGACAGAAACCTTCTGATTTTACAGGAAAAGCTTCTTTCCTTTTACACTGTAGAGAATAAAAGGATAATGGCCACTAGAGGGCACAATTTCTATGTGATGTAAAAAAAAAAAAAAAAACTTTTCTTCTTTTTTTCTCACACACACACACACACACACACACACACACACACACACACACACACACACACACACACACACACACACACACACACACACACACACACACACACACACACACACACACACACACACACACACACACACACACACACACACACACACACACACACACACACACACACACACACACACACACACAAGAAAATTATCCCACTGGTAATAGTTGATGGGCATGAACTACTAAACGAATGATAATTTGGGTGGGAAATATTAACAGTCCTAGACACCTAAAACCAGGCTGTAGGTGCAATGTCTTATTTCCTCCTACTGAAGTATAACTAGGACACATTCCTGGCAGGTTTTGTGAGATTCCTCCTCCTACAGTATAATTAATCCAGTCCACACCAGCTCAATGTTTCAAACCTCACTGCTTTGAAATTAACTTTTAAATTCAAGCACCTTCTCTCCGATCCAGAGAGCTTCCTCAGCGCGGGACTACAGACAGGGCAGAAGATGGTTTAAAAATAAATGAGAGATGCCAGCGCTAGCAGACGCCCTTTCACAACACACACACACTCTCAGAGCAGAGGTATTTCGAGGTCAGTGTCGACATCAAACGGTGTTATCTGAAGAGCGAGACGCAGACAGAGGTTTCACAGAAGAGAGTCACTGAACCGTGCGAGTAAGAGTTGATGTGTGTGGAGAGAGTAAGAGTTGATGTGTGTAGAGATGATGTGTGTAGAGTTGATGTGTGTAGAGATGGTGTGTGCAGAGTTGGTGTGTGTAGAGAGAGTAAGAGTTGGTGTGTGTGGAGAAAGTAAGAGTTGATGTGTGTAGAGTTGGTGTGTGTAGAGTTGATGTGTGTGGAGAGAGTAAGAGTTGATGTGTGTGGAGAAAGTAAGAGTTGATGTGTGTAGAGTTGATGTGTGTAGAGATGATGTGTGTAGAGTTGGTGTGTGTAGAGAGAGTACGAGTTGATTTGTGTAGGGAAAGTAAGAGTTGATGTGTGTAGAGATGATGTGTGTAGAGATGGTGTGTAGAGAGTAAGAGTTGATTTGTGTAGAGAAAGAGTTGATGTGTGTAGAGTCGATGTGTGTAGAGTCGATGTGTGAAGAGATGATGTGTGTAGAGAGTAAGAGTTGATTTGTGTAGAGAAAGTTGTAGTTGATGTGTAGAATAAAAGTTGTGTGTAGAGATGATATGTGTGTAGAGTAGATGTGTAGAGAAAGTAAGAGTTGATGTGTGTGTAGAGAGTAAGAGTTGTGTGTAGAGAGAGAGTAAGAGTTGATGTGCGTGGAGAGTAAAAGTGTGTAGAGATGATGCGTGTAGAGATGATGTGTGTAGAGTTGATGTGTGTAGAGAGAGTAAGAGTTGATTTGTGTAGAGAGAGTAAGAGTTGATTTGTGTAGAGAGTAAGAGTTGTGTCTAGAGTTGAGTGTAGAGAGTAAGAGTTGATGTGTGTAGAGAGAGTAAGAGTTGATGTGTGTAGAGAGTAAGAGTTGATGTGTATAGAGTGTAAGAGTTGTGTGTAGAGTTGATGTGTGTGTAGAGTTGATGTGTGTAGAGTTGATGTGTTGATGTGTGTAGAGTTGATGTGTGTAGAGTTGGTGTGTGTAGAGCGAGTAAGAGTTAATGTATGTAGAGTTGATGTGTGTAGAGAGAGTAAGAGTTGATGTGTATAGAGTGTAAGAGTTGTGTGTAGAGTTGATGTGTGTGTAGAGTTGATGTGTTGATGTGTGTAGAGTTGATGTGTGTAGAGTTGGTGTGTGTAGAGAGAGTAAGAGTTAATGTATGTAGAGTTGATGTGTGTAGAGAGAGTAAGAGTTGATGTGTGTAGAGTTGATGTGTGTAGAGTTGGTGTGTGTAGAGAGAGTAAGAGTTGATGTGTGTAGAGTTGATGTGTGTAGAGTTGGTGTGTGTAGAGAGAGTAAGAGTTGATGTGTGTAGAGTTGGTGTGTGTAGAGAGAGTAAGAGTTGATGTGTGTAGAGTTGATGTGTGTAGAGTTGGTGTGTAGAGAGAGTAAGAGTTGATGCGTGTAGAGTTGATGTGTGTAGAGAGAGTAAGAGTTGATGTGTGTAGAGAGTAAGAGTTGATGTGTGTAGAGTTGATGTGTGTAGAGTTGGTGTGTGTAGAGAGAGTAAGAGTTGATGTGTGTAGAGTTGGTGTGTGTAGAGAGAGTAAGAGTTGATGTGTGTAGAGTTGATGTGTGTAGAGTTGGTGTGTAGAGAGAGTAAGAGTTGATGCGTGTAGAGTTGATGTGTGTAGAGAGAGTAAGAGTTGATGTGTGTAGAGAGTAAGAGTTGATGCGTGTAGAGTTGATGTGCGTAGAGAGAGTAAGAGTTGATGTGTGTAGAGTTGGTGTGTGTAGAGAGAGTAAGAGTTGATGTGTGTAGAGTTGGTGTGTGTAGAGTTGGTGTGTGTAGAGAGTAAGAGTTGATGCGTGTAGAGTTGATGTGCGTAGAGAGAGTAAGAGTTGATGTGTGTAGAGTTGGTGTGTGTAGAGTTGATGTGTGTAGAGAGTAAGAGTTGATGCGTGTAGAGTTGATGTGCGTAGAGAGTAAGAGTTGATGCGTGTAGAGTTGATGTGTGTAGAGAGTGTAAGAGTTGGTGTGTGTAGAGTTGGTTTGTGTAGAGAGTAAGAGTTGATGCGTGTAGAGTTGATGTGTGTAGAGAGAGTAAGAGTTGATGTGTGTAGAGTTGGTGTGTGTAGAGTTGATGTGTGTAGAGAGTAAGAGTTGATGCGTGTAGAGTTGATGTGCGTAGAGAGAGTAAGAGTTGATGTGTGTAGAGTTGGTGTGTGTAGAGAGAGTAAGAGTTGATGTGTGTAGAGTTGGTGTGTGTAGAGAGAGTAAGAGTTGATGTGTGTAGAGTTGATGTGTGTAGAGTTGGTGTGTAGAGAGAGTAAGAGTTGATGCGTGTAGAGTTGATGTGTGTAGAGAGAGTAAGAGTTGATGTGTGTAGAGAGTAAGAGTTGATGCGTGTAGAGTTGATGTGTGTAGAGAGTAAGAGTTGATGCGTGTAGAGTTGATGTGTGTAGAGAGTAAGAGTTGATGTGTGTAGAGTTGGTGTGTGTAGAGAGAGTAAGAGTTGATGTGTGTAGAGAGTAAGAGTTGATGCGTGTAGAGTTGATGTGCGTAGAGAGTAAGAGTTGATGCGTGTAGAGTTGATGTGTGTAGAGAGTGTAAGAGTTGGTGTGTGTAGAGTTGATGTGTGTAGAGAGTAAGAGTTGATGCGTGTAGAGTTGATGTGCGTAGAGAGAGTAAGAGTTGATGTGTGTAGAGTTGGTGTGTGTAGAGAGAGTAAGAGTTGATGTGTGTAGAGTTGATGTGTGTAGAGTTGGTGTGTAGAGAGAGTAAGAGTTGATGCGTGTAGAGTTGATGTGTGTAGAGAGAGTAAGAGTTGATGTGTGTAGAGAGTAAGAGTTGATGCGTGTAGAGTTGATGTGTGTAGAGAGTAAGAGTTGATGCGTGTAGAGTTGATGTGTGTAGAGAGTAAGAGTTGATGTGTGTAGAGTTGGTGTGTGTAGAGAGAGTAAGAGTTGATGTGTGTAGAGAGAGTAAGAGTTGATGTGTGTAGAGTTGATGTGTGTAGAGTTGGTGTGTAGAGAGAGTAAGAGTTGATGCGTGTAGAGTTGATGTGTGTAGAGAGAGTAAGAGTTGATGTGTGTAGAGAGAGTAAGAGTTGATGTGTGTAGAGTTGATGTGTGTAGAGAGAGTAAGAGTTGATGTGTGTAGAGTTGATGTGTGTAGAGTTGGTGTGTGTAGAGTTGGTGTGTGTAGAGAGAATAAGAGTTGATGTGTGTAGAGTTGATGTGTGTAGAGAGAGTAAGAGTTGATGCGTGTAGAGAGTAATAGTTGTGTGTAGAGTTGATGTGTGTTGAGAGAGTAAGAGTTGATGTGTGTAGAGTTGGTGTGTGTAGAGAGAGTAAGAGTTGATGTGTGTAGAGTTGATGTGTGTAGAGTTGGTGTGTGTAGAGAGAGTAAGAGTTGATGCGTGTAGAGAGAGTAATAGTTGATGTGTGTAGAGTTGATGTGTGTAGAGTTGGTGTGTGTAGAGAGTAAGAGTTGATCTGTGTAGAGTTGGTGTGTGTAGAGAGAGTAAGAGTTGATGCGTGTAGAGGTTTGAAGTGTGTAGAGAGAGTAAGAGTTGATCTGTGTAGAGTTGGTGTGTGTAGAGAGAGTAAGAGTTGATGCGTGTAGAGGTTTGAAGTGTGTAGAGAGAGTAAGAGTTGATCTGTGTAGAGTTGGTGTGTGTAGAGAGAGTAAGAGTTGATGCGTGTACAGTTGAAGTGTGTAGAGAGTAAGAGTTGATGTGTGTAGAGTTGGTGTGTGTAGAGAGAGTAAGACTTGATGCGTGTACAGTTGAAGTGTGTAGAGAGAGTAAGAGTTGATGTGTGTAGAGTTGGTGTGTGTAGAGAGAGTAAGAGTTGAGTGTAGAGAGTAAGAGTTGATCTGTGTAGAGTTGATGTGTGTAGAGAGAGTAAGAGTTGATGTGTGTAGAGAGAGTAAGAGTTGGTGTGTGTAGAGAGAGTAAGAGTTGATGTGTGTAGAGAGAGTAAGAGTTGGTGTGTGTAGAGAGAGTAAGAGTTGGTGTGTGTAGAGAGAGTAAGAGTTGATGTGTGTAGAGAGAGTAAGAGTTGGTGTGTGTAGAGAGAGTAAGAGTTGATGTGTGTAGAGAGAGTTGATGTGTGTAGAGAGAGTAAGAGTTGATGTGTGTGTAGAGTTGATGTGTGTAGAGAGAGTAAGAGTTGATGTGTGTGTAGAGAGAGTAAGAGTTGGTGTGTGTAGAGAGAGTAAAGGCAAACGGGGTTAATGGTCTATATTTAAACCGGAGCGCTGAAGGAGGGGCTGATGTGAAACGCATGAAAGACGGCTTTGTGTCGTCCTCTCTCTCTCTGTCTGTCCTTTTCTATGTTGACTAGTCTCAGCCCCCACTTCAGTGTGTGTGTGTGTGTGTGTGTGTGTGTGTGTGTGTGTGTGTGTGTGTGTGTGTGTGTGTGTGTGTGTGTGTGTGTGTGTGTGTGTGTGTGTGTGTGTGTGTGTGTAAGAGAATGGCTGTCTGCTCTCTGCTCCTTAGCAACCAGCTGCCTGACCCAGACACACTGATCAGGCCCGGGGCGCATGAGAACCAGACACACACACACACACACACACACACATGACAATACACTCTATATATAATTATATTATGCATTGTTTTGTAGTGGTGTAACAATATATCGTGTCACAATATAATCACAATACAAAAATGCATCAATATGTATCGTGTGTGGTTCACCTAAAATAAAAATTACTTTGAAAAAAAATATCAAGTTTTCAGAGTTTTAGTCTCGTGATATGTATCGGTACACCCCTAATGTTTTGCTAAGGACAGTGAAAATTGCTAAGATTTAGTTTCTTTAGGACTCATGAAAGTTAAAGTCACATCATTAGTGTTAATAATCTCGACTCAGAATAAGTTCCTCTTGCAGCATCTCTTCTCTTCTCTGATGACGAGGGCGGAGCTATAACCTGTCACTCACATGAGATCAGCCAATAGCAGACCACAACCATCCAATCAATTCCCCACAGACACAATCAAGCCCCGCCCACATCTGTTCTTGTTCCAGAAGCATTTCACTCAGATATACGACACTATAGAGGAGAAAAGACCAGCACAACTTCCCCTTCATGACGAGTTTAAGACAGATAGTGTGTTCAGTTTCATCTGCGTTATCATTCAGGTTACATAAAGCATATCCAGATTTGTATTTGCATCTTTACCTCATTTCAACGTCCACGTTCACTTTCTTTTTCCTCTCTGTACAGCAACTACATTTCTACTTTCATTTATATGGACGTGTCCTCCTAAAAGTCTGATTGTAGTTATAATCAGCTAGGTCTGCGCTGAGGGAAGTTATATTTATCCCTCAGACACTCAGACACTCCCTTCTGCCAGAGTTATCTTCAAGGTTAGCGGATGAGGAGTTCCCACCAGTTCTTCGCTTCATGAAAGGGCTCTTACAGTGTTTTTTCGAGGTCTTTGACTGCACTTGAAGTGGATGCTAAATTTATTCCCTCGTTGTAAAGCAATACTGCGCTTGGAAATGTCATTAATTAAGAGAAATAAAGATGTTTTTCTCCCCGCACAAGATGGGCTGCGTGTGAGAGACGGGATTGTCAAGGACATCTCTGAACAACTATCTCCTTTCTTTTCACTTTTACATTCTCACACACAGCAAATGAAAACAGTTTCTTCCCAGAATCAATTTCGTCTGATAACATCATTGATAATTTCTTCCGCTTGGTCTAATCTGAGCGCCTCGATCTTATCACTGTTTGAGTACGACACTTGCTTTGATATTGTGTTATTGTATTGCACTGGCATTCAGACACATAACTGAATATTCTCAATCATCTACAACCTTTCGCATGCATCTATAACACTGGGGCCGAACAGCAGCATTTGACCTACTCTGCGTGAACACGTGAGCTTCAGTGATTAGTAAGCACTCATTATTACGAATCATTATGGGGCATTTCTACCACCGTGACATGAGTCTCAGCAACAGCAGATGAAAGGCAGAAACAAGCTCTGGCATGATTGCACATGTGACCGAGATCTTGCTAACAAAAGGGCCCTTTCTGTGAACGGCTGCAGATCAGACACGAAGCTCACGCCACACGTGCTGTACGCACACGCGTAAAGACTTCCCAGCGATCCGTGTTTTCAGTGTTATACTGTAGGGGGCGCTATTGCACACCTCCTGAAAGAGGACTGAGTCTCCTGATCAAAACAGGAGAAGAAGCAGAAACAAGCGATAGAAGCACTGCTGACGCTCAGGTAAAATACTGTGATTATCAAACATAAAACTGGCTAATGTTCTGAATGAAATGTTGAACCCATGAAGAGGAAACGACTGAAGCTTTGAGGTGTTGATGGACTCGATCGACTCCGTCTGTGCTTATGATCATCGATCTGAATCCCATCTGGATGAAGACTTTGACAAATCATGATTTTCTCAGCTTTGTGTTAAAAATAATGCTTTTTTAATGAAACTCACCCACATGCATGCAGGCAGAATAAAATGTTTAAAAGCAGAGGCTCTATTCTTTCTTTTTATTGCATGTTCAGATACTCGTACAATAAAATATTCTGGGTGGCCATGAAAGTTGTGTGGAAATGATCAAAAATGCTGCCGGTGGCTGGGAACTTTTAAAACATGCTGGTGGGGAAAGAGTTAATTACTAATCACTTACTGTCTCAAGAATCTTAAGTCAGCATGTAGTTAAAAATACATATTGAAAGTATTTTTAAATAAACAAACCAGTGAATTAAATATTATACTTTTGTTTGTTTAGTATTTCTAAAGTTAGGGTCATTATTGGATTGCATTTATGCCTCCTCTACATAGATTGTGAAAAGTTGTTAAAGTGTGTGTAAACATTTTTAAAAAGATTATTTTAAATGTTACCTGAAGCGACAGAAATCTCTCAGGCTTCATTATAAACATCTTAAAAGATTTATTCACTTCAGATTTAAAATTTCCTCGCCTCCTCTATGCCATCCAAGATGTTCATGTCTTTCTTTCTTCAGTGGAAAAGAAATGAAGGTTTTTGAGGAAAACACTCCAGGATTGTTCTCCATATAGTGTCTTCAATGGGGTCCAACGGGTCGAAGGTCCAGATGTGAGTTTCAGTGCAGCTTCAAAGTCTCGACACGATCCAGCCGAGGAATAAGAGTCTCATCTAGACAAACCAGCGGACATTTATAACAGAAATAAACATTTATATACTTTTATCCACAAATGCTGGTCTTACACTAGCTGTGATGCGACACACATTACGTCATCAGGTTGAAAGGTCAAGCGGGACGTAGGTGTAAGAACAGACCCAGTGTTTACAAAGCCAACGTGCAAAGACTAAGACAAACGCCATTTACAAAAAATAATAAAATAAAATAAAAAGTAAAACAACGATGTCGGAAGCTGGAGGAGAAAATGAGATTGAGTTTTTCACACTACACTACATTTATAAACGAGAACACGCTTGACCTTTCAACCTGATTATGCAGTGTGTGTCGCATCACAGCGAGTGCAAGACCAGCATTTGTGGATAAAAGTATATAAATGTTTATTTCTGTTATAAATGTCCGCTGGTTTGTCTAGATGAGACTCTTATTCCTCGGCTGGATCATGTCGAGACTTTGAAGCTGCACTGAAACTCACATCTGGACCTTCGACCCGTTGGACCCCATTGAAGACACTATATGGAGAACAATCCTGGAATGTTTTCCTCAGAAACCTTTTCTTTTCCGCTGAAGAAAGAAAGACATGAACATCTTGGATGATGTGGGGGAGAGAAAATTATCAGGAGATTTTAATTCTGAAGTGAACTAATGCTTTAATGTGCGTTTGGGTTTGGAACGACACGAGGGTAGAATTTGATGTTTGTGTGAACTAAGCTAGGTTCAGGTGTGAAGCGGGTCTCACCGGAGCGTGCTGTAGGTGTGCTGGCCTGAAGCTCATGCCGGCCGGCCTCGGCTTCTGCATCTGCTGGTGCCGCATCATGTTCAGGATGGCCTGGCTCGGCTTGTTCTGGCTCTGTGTGGTCGCAGGACCCCGGGGAGCCCCGGACGCCACCGCCTCGTAATGGGACAGGGGTTTAGTGTTGCTGTAGTCCAACATGGCCGCCTGGGCCGCGGGGTTGGGCGCGTGGCTTAGCATGGGCTGCATGTACCCGGCCGGAGCGCCCGCTTTAGGAGAGCCCTTGTTCGGCATGAGCATGGCCTTGGGGTTCGGGAAGTCTTGCGGGTACAGAGAAGGACTTGTCGGCTTCTCAAGCCCAAACGTCCCGCTCATTTGACTTTGGCTGGGGGTATTTTGGGGCCATGATGTGGAGTGGTTTGGTTGCGGGTGGAATTTTGCCGTTTGCGACTGTGGTTTTTGTTGCGTTGGAGGCGGAGGCTTCTGAACCACGTGTTGCTGGCTTTGTAATATGGCTCTCTGCTGCTCGCGTGCCGCTAACTGTTGGAGCTGCTGCGCGGGGGACAGGTCTTTAGGCGGGCCGGGGAGCATGTGGTTTGGGATCTGTCTGGTGGTCTGTTGCACAGGCGATGTGGCCGGAGCCGACACAGGTGAGCTGGTGTGAAGTGGAGGTCCAGATGAGGTGGGTCTCACCTGAGGGGACCCGTTGCAGGACTCCTGGTCGAACGCAGGGGAGAACTCAGTCTTTACATTGGCTAGATCCGGTGGGATTAAGCTCTGAGTTGCACCGGACGTGAGCTCCGGGTCTTTGCGGTCACCGAAACTGACGCTGAAGAGCTCTTGTATGTCCTCGTAGGGTACCGAGCGATTAAACTCCTCCATGATCTCACTCCAGTCCTGGTCGTCCAGGTTGAGGTCGGGGAAAAGGCTGTTGTTCCCGGTCGAACCCCCGGTGGGGAGAATGCAGGGTAATATATCGTCCACCGGCTCCTGCTTCATCTCTTTCAGCAAGCGGAAATCTGAGTCCGAGCCGCGAGACGCACCACTATCGGTGATCCCGGCGTCGCTGTGCTCCGCTCTGTGGTTCCCATTGGCCATCACATTATGTTTAGTGTCCATTGGTGAGAGAGGCGGCACTGCGCCGTTCGAGACCCCGTTACGAGCTCCTAGTGTGTCCTCAACACAGGTCTTCTTATTGGGCGGGTAGCCATCGCTGAAGCCGTTGACCTGTTCACGGGCAAGAGGCGACCCAGCGCTCTCCAACTTCCTCTTCACCGTCTCCTGTAACTGCACAGAGAGGACAAAACAGATCATGCTTTAGACTTCATGCAATATCAATATTGATTTTCACAGCATTAATGTTTAATTATGGGCCTGTTTTGTTATAATTATATTATATATGATTTAAAGTAAAAAATATGTAATGTGTTAGGCGTGCACTGTAAGTGACAAACAAAAAGAGTTAAATCGTAATTCACAATTAAGGGTTCGTACAGACACTGTAAAATGAAAATCCAGGACTTTCAAGGACTTTAAGCACTACTTTTTGGTTTTCAAGGACTATTTGAGATTGCACTCAAACAATATCATTATCATATTTCAAAAAAAAAAAAAAAGGTAAAAGAGATAAACAAAAATAAACTAATAAAACAAAATGGTACAACTAAAGTGCAACACAAGCAATGACTGTGATTGCTTTAACCATTGAAAGGATACTATGACAAAGATATCATTATTCTTATTCAAAAACTAATTTTTTTCTCCCATGAATATATGATTGACCTGAAGAATGAAAGATCTATCATATACTTGGATATTTTGCATGGCTATGAGCGTGATATTTCTCATATAAATATCCATATCAGATGGGTTACAGCACTGATTTTATGTGAAAAGATTGTTTTATCAATAAAATTAAACTCTAATTTCATATATTGTCTTTCAATAATTCAAGCACTTTTTAAGTACCTTCTCATAAATATGGCCGTTTTTCAGGACTTAAATTTCAAAACGTCAAATTCAAGTACTTTTAAGCACCTCGTACGAACATGACAATTAATTGTCTGCACAAAATGTATGACCGTGGCTAGGCCTGTCGCAATAATCAATATATCGACTTAACGCACAATATATGTACATGACTTCAATAATTTTTAGTGACGCAATATATCGCCCATTATGTTTACATGATAATGAATGTCACCAACATTTTGCCTATCGTGCCGTCATCTTGTCTGTTCTCCGTGTCAGAGGCGTCTTTGGGCCGTTATAGTGTTTTCCTGGCAACTACAGACAGTTTGAAAGAAGTAGTTCAAATGCACTTGATTTCAAAGCTGCAATCCACTGTTCTGGTGCAAATATGAACGTCACGGCGTAAATAGTTTTAGCAGCAGATAAGGCCTGTTGAGGCATCTGTGCCTGTGTTCATACGGGCATCTGACGGCTGAGCAGGGTTTGTGTTTTCAGCAATTTAAAGCACCTTTACTTTACAGAGAAGAGAAAGCCAGAGAAAAATCTGTAAAAAGAGCCTTTTGTGCTTTTGCAAGTGCATTTTTTAGCAACTTTTTTTTAGAAAATGTTTATTTACTATTTATTCAAGGATATTTAGGATATTAAATTTTTTGACACTTTATTTCCATGATCTAAAGAATGATTGCTGTCATTTGAAAGTGTGTAGGCCTACTTGCATTATTATGCTGTTATATTATGATTTATATTCAGTGGCATAAAATGGTCTTAAAATGGCAATAATATTGTTTATCGCAATTATTTCTGGGACAATATATAGCACAACAAGAAGTAGTTATCGTGACAGGCCTAACCGTGACAGGTCTACTTGGTAAATACCATGTCAATGGACAATAAGTTTGAACAATGACGAATGCATGTCATGAACAAGCCAGCACAAAGCATACGTGACTGCACTAGGAGCATCAGTTCGAGAGACTCTGAGGATCAGAAATTAGGCAAAACAACATCTCGTTTTTAAAAGATGACGTGCAATTTTCTTACTAAAAGGTCAAATGTCACGTGGACCAAGAATGCTGCCGTTCTACGTATATTAATGATAATTAAAAACTTGTTTCACAACAATTCACTCAAACAAGCAGACCGTCAGGGATGAATCACGCTCTTAACACTGAAGGGCCACTGAAGCACACCGAGTGCTGGACTGGGTGTGTTTAGAGTGTGGCGAGTCTCTCCTCTTCCTGCGACATCAAGGGAACGACGTCCACCTGCTCATCCCACTGTAGAGGTCTAGGCTGGCTAGTGTTGAGGGAGAGGTCTCTCTCCGGGTCTCTTTGAGCTTGACTTGGGCTCTGGTTTGTTCTTAAGTTAAACTTGCTTTCATTATTTGGTTTAGTATTTTGTTTTCAGTGGTTCATACACTGACGGACATTACAGATGACCATGTTTTCTTGTTTTATATATTTTTCTATTCATGTTAATAAATGTTTATTAAACCAATTCACTACGTCCTCCATTTCATTTGCCACGGCTTTGAGCCGGTCGTGACAAGAGTAAAATCTTGAACAAGAACTTTTTACTAAACTTTAACTTAAATAACCTTATCCTCCAGATTTTTTTTTTTATCTTTGTAAATCAATATTATATAACTTGCATTATATGTCAAAGTGTATTTTTCAATCCTTAAGAATGGATTGTGCCAAGTAGGGGTGGGAATATTTTGATACCTCACGATTCAATTTAAAATCAATTATCGATTTTTAATAAAATTTCAATTCGATATATGCATAGATTTGATTGTAGTTTACTGTTTTGTGCTACTTTTCTTATTTGACTGCGGTAGACCATTTAATAGCAATTTTTTTTTAAAATAAATCCTAGTTTATTTACTTTTTCTTCCCATTTTAGTCAACCCAATATTATATAACTAATGCCCTTTAAGCTGACTGCAATCATAATGTACAATCAATACAAAAATAGGAACAAAGAAGCAAATTACAAACAATAGGACAAATACAATAGAAAAAAAAAATACAAATTAAATAAACTAGTTGAATAGGAGCAGAATGAGGTCTGAACACATCTACCCTGTGCAAACAGACGCGAGCGGTGCTGATCGGCTCTCTGGCCGTCTGATGTCACCAGTTTCTGAACCTGTAAAACTGGTCTCGGCTACAGTCGCTTCGGAGACGACCTCGCTGGGCGGCACACCCACGAAACGGCCTTTCAAACATGCTAAAACTCTTCCCAAAGCAATTTTCTGCCAACATGCGTTTCTTAATCTCTTGTGCGCTTACTTTCCCTCGGTCTTCGAGCCTCCCCCACAAGCCTGAGTCTAATTACCATGTGTATGAGTGCGGATCCCACAACAAAAGAGCCAGCGCTCGGGTGCGGGAGTGTGCCGAATTCCTGCCCGTGCGCGGCTCAGACGCGGCTGGCCTTTGATGCTCTGCCTCGTACGACGAGCATCCCCCGAGCGCTCGGCTCTGGCCCCAGGGTGTTGAGCACGGAGATCAATATTACAGCACCGACTCGGGTCACTACACCCATTGCTCTGCGGTTACAGCTACTTCACAAACAAGGGGCAGAGTCCAACAAGAGTTTAACATCCTTTCCAAAAGGTAGTAATTAGTGCTTTAATGGTCTGAGAGCAGCCAAAAATCTGCAAGTGCAATTCAGACCAGCTGTTCATTTATTAGTGCACTTCGCCAAGACAAAGCAGTTTCTTAGCTTTATACCAGTTTAATGACAGAAATCGGACAGCTAGAGGTCATAGAATTTTCTAAACAATGTAGAAAATGATGAAATATCTGATAACATATATATATATATATATATATATATATATAAAAAAAGTAAAAAAAAAAAAAAAAGTCGAAACCCACATTTTGTTTCTTTCGGTGACATGTGACCTGGTTAAAGGAGAACTCCGGTCAATTTTAACATTGAGCTCATTTTTTTGTACATTTGGAGTGCTGTCAATACAGAGAACAACGACAAAAATTGGTGTTGCCTACACCGAGTTATTCTATTTTTAAAATTTGCACCCTGTTGACTTCAATGGGGCAAGTACTAAACCTGCTTTTAGCCTCTTAACATCCTTGATGTGTCATTACAAGTGCACAGAAAATGTGAGTGATTCCTTCTGAGTGAACACGAGTGAGTCTGACTGCAGTAGATGTGAAAGATATGTATAAAAATGATGTTATTTAAGCCAGCGCAAATACCTTTGTTTACATCCTGTTTTTCGATTGAAGTCCAAAGTAGTCGATTGCCGAGTTCACACGCATAGGTTTAATACCTATGATCACGCGCGTGAACTCGGCAATCGACTACTTTGGACTTCAATCGAAAAACAGGATGTAAACAAAGGTATTTGCGCTGGCTTAAATAACATCATTTTTATACACATCTTTCACATCTACTGCAGTCAGATCCACTCGTGTTCACTCAGAAGGAATCACTCACATTTTCTGTGCACTTGTAATGACACATCAAGGATGTTAAGAGGCTAAAAGCAGGTTTAGTACTTGCCCCATTGAAGTCAACAGGGTGCAAATTTTAAAAATAGAATAACTCGGTGTAGGCAACACCGATTTTTGTCGTTGTTCTCTGTATTGACAGCACTCCAAATGTACAAAAAAATGAGCTCAATGTTAAAATTGACCGGAGTTCTCCTTTAACCCTGAAGCTGAGAAAGGCCAGTGCTGAACAGGGGGAACTGAGTTATGTTGAGTTATCCTGTGGGGAAAACATCTAGATGCACTACAGTTCGCCACAAAGCCTTATGACTGAGAGCCACCTTATTAACACTTGCTTACTAAAAACACCAGCCCATCTGTGAGAAGCTACATCAACATCAAGACATCTGCGGTTGGGGGAGAAAATGAAGACTGTCGACACTTAGCCCTCACACGGTTACAAATTATGTGATTTTCTTTCTTCCATGGCAATTTACCTGTTACCCGTTGTATGGAAAGTGTGTCTTGTGTTCAACTGAAGGAAAAAGTCTAGGGATGCACAATATATCGGCCACCATATCGGTATCGGCCGATATACGTTCATTTTTAATGTTATTGTTATCAGCCCTATAAGAAAATTTGGCCGATATATTAAAGCCGATAAATAATGTATTATTTTCCTTCAGCTGAGACACTTCAGATACACTCTGTTCAACATGATGGGTTTGAATAGCTTGAAATATGATTGGAATCACTTCAAAAAAGGACAATACGGTTCAGTGCAAGTCTGTCATATCGGCTACATAACATTATAATGAGAATATTATATATAATGTGTGTTTGGGACATGGATTTTAATGGTGAGACTGTTGTTTTTGTAATCAGGCTCTCAAAAATGTTATTTAAATTTGTAATCAGATTTATCGGCTATCAGCTTTCATATATAAAGAATTATCGGTTATCGGCCAAAATTTTCATATGGGTGCATCTCTAAAAAAATAAAATAAAGTCATATATAGTCAAATGTTTCTAACAACATGAGGTTGAGTAAGTTATAGGAATATTTCACAAACTCTACGACTTAAGTGGCCCGAATAAACGCCACGTGACCAGGCTGTAGGAGTACGGTTGGTGAGTGCTCCAGGGCTTCACTAAAACACACCCGTAACACACCTCTCTGGAACAACGTCACACACACCCATCATTCACCAACAAATGGAAGTTTTATCAGAAAACTATCAGAAAGAATTCACTGGAAACAGCGAGATCGCAAAACAAACATGATAAAACCGACCGTTTGCTGGCATTTGTGTTGTTTACTTAAAGCTTTAAAACCCAAGCATTGATGTTTTACCACGGGTTTACAGTAATACATTGATCATAATGAATTAATTTGCGTCAAAACTGCACATTAATCACACAGAAATAAAATCGTTTACCGTTATTTCACAATACATAGGACACCAAAAACAAAGTACAAACACATGGTCAAACAAAAAAAAGTATACAATAAAATAAATATACAAATGATATCCCCAGTGCTTTAATTTCAGGAATGTCTACTGACTGTTCAGGAGTAATATGGGCTAAAAAGACATCTAATAAAGTCAGATGTAAAATAACACTGCATAGTTTATCATAGATCTAAAGTGTAACCGCTTGAATGTTTAGTTCTGTGCGTTGTGATGTGCGCCGTGGCTCCACGTGAAAGATCGCTCTCTCGCTCACACACTCTCTCTCTCTCTCTTTAGCAAAAATGCATCACAGACAAAGGGTTCAATATTATTATATATATAGAAGTAGCTGGCGAGATTAAATTTGCAAGATAATAATTTCTTAATAGCAATAATAATAGCACGTGTACTTTCTTAATTTCTCCAGTACCGACAGCAGAACCGATAACGTCCGAGCTTATCGATCCAGCGGTCTTTCATAATTCAGCACCGGGGCCCGTTTAATACCGGGTTTCGGTACCCATCCCTAATCAGACAGTCCGGTATAAAGAGAAAAGATGTATTGGCAGATGAAATAAAAACATGATTGTGATAGCCTTTATGATTTGTCTGATTTCTCCAAGCGGTCATATTTGGACCAAGGTATTGGGCGTTGGCCCAGAGGACGCCCCGGCGAGGCCCGATCAAGCCCCGGGAGTGACAGTGGAAACACGCCCTGGCACACACGCGCAGCTCGCTTTAGGCCCGACAGTGGAAACACGGCTAGTGAAAGCACACACACAGCTGTCCAGTGGCCTTGGGGAACAATAGTGAGTCAGTGGTGTGTGTGAGCAGGGGGAAGGGTGTGTGTGAGCAGATCTGAGTCATCCTAAACACCGATCACATTAGCACAGCCATCCCAAAACTACTGCCATGCTAACCTCCACAGCCTTCATGCCAAACAAGCCCAACGCTAGTCTGACTGCTCCAGACGCGAGCACAACCTGGCTGGACGAGAGAATGAAACACTTCTGCCAGCCCTGAGCTGACCTCAGCATAACACACACCGTACAGTCACACACTGCTGCAGTTATAGTCAGATCTCGTGAAGAAAACACTGAGTTCTGGGTCCCACTCTCGAGTCACTATAGGACTCCGGTTAGGGATGTGAATAATTCAATCAATGTCCGATTAATCGGATTTAATAATGTAGTAGAGATGCACGATTTATCGGCCACCATATCGGTATCGGCCGATGTATGTTCATTTCTACTATGTTATCGGAAAATTTGGCCGATATATTAACCCTTAATCACTCTTTGGGGTCAATATGACCCCAATGGACTTTTCCTTCATTTTTTAAAAATGTTACCTTCATCTCAGGGGCATGAAACTCTGTGACTTTTCCTAAATAATCTATCTAAACATGCACAAAAAAACTGGGCTTGATTTGGTTGTTCTAAAGGTGTGTAAAAAAAATTTTACCTTTTAAGGTCTTTGGGGTCAAAATGACCCCACATTGAAAATGAATGGGAAAATGAAAAAAATGACTTTTTTTTATTTTGTTTGTCAAAAAAATAAAATTAAATCCATTATAAATCTGAAAATTTCTACATATAAACCAAGGTCTGGTCCTAGAGCATAAATAAAAAGTAGAACGAACTTTCTATCTCATACACACACACACACACACACACACAAACACATAAACAAACACACAAATGTATGTGTTTGCAACAGAGAGCATTTTTACAGAAATTGGCAAATAAAATAAACAAAACTGGCATAAATTTAAAAAAAATGTACATTTAAATCAAGGTCTGGTCCTAGAGCATAAACCCAAAGTGGAACGAACTTTCTATCTCATACACACACACACACAAACACACACAAACACACACAAACACACACATGTATGTCACTGCAACAGAGAGCATTTTTATAGAAATTGGCAAATAAAATAAATAAAACTGGCATAAATCTAAAAAAAATTTACATTTAAATCAAGGTCTGGTCCTAGAGCATAAACCCAAAGTGGAACAAACTTTCTATCTCATACACACACACACACAAACACACACAAACACACACGTGTATGTCCCTGCAACAGAGAGCATTTTTATAGAAATTGGCAAATAAAATAAACAAAACTGGCATAAATCTAAAAAAATTTACATTTAAATCAAGGTCTGGTCCTAGAGAATAAACCCAAAGTGGAACAAACTTTCTATCTCATACACACACTCACACAAACACACACATGTATGTCAATGCAACAGAGAGCATTTTTATAGAAATTGGCAAATAAAATCAACTAAACTGCCATAAATCTGAAAAATGTCACATATGCAACATGGAACAAGCTTGTACACACACACACACACACACACACCCACACACACACACACACACACACCCACACACACACACACACACCACAGTCATGTCATAGTGGTGACTTGTAATGGTTCTGCAAATGTATGTATAATAATTTGCAAAAGCAGATAATTCAAAATATATCAGAAAACAACAAATTCTAACTCTGACAAAAATACAGATTTTTTATGTATTTCAAAATGTTTAAATAAATATTCACAAAATATATATCATAAAGTTGTGAGGAGAAGTTGAAGCATCAAGAACAATGAAGTGAAAATGAATGAGTCTCTATGGCCCTCTATTGGATATATGTGGTCATTGCACTTTCTTTCTTTAATTATAATTTCTAAAGTTTTTCCACAAACCAGCAGATGTCAGTATTCTATCCCTTACACATAGAGCAATGTCCAAAAACTATTTAGATTTAATTAAGATCATCATTTAAGTGATTTTTTCTTTAAAAAATCATTTTTCATGAGACAATTTATGGCCTAGTTATGTAATTGTGCAGTAAATAGGTAAAAAAATTCAAAATTTCCACAAAAACACAGCATAAATGTATAGTTGAGAAGTAAATAAAAAAAATGATATATAGTTTCCATATAAAAAATGTATATTTCCTTATGCAATCGCTCTTTAAAAGTTTGGGGTCAAAATGACCCCAAAGACCTTAAGTGTTGTCCTTTTTTAGGAGTGATTAAGGGTTAAAGCAATAAATAATGTATTATTTCCTTCAGCTGAGACACTTCAGATACACACACTGTTCAACATGATGTTTATGAATTGCTTGAAATATGATTGGAATCACTTCAAAAAAGGACAATACGGTTCAGTGCAAGTCTGTCATATCGGCTACATAACATTATAATGAGAACATTATATATAATTGTGTGCTTGGGACATGGCTTTTAATGGTGAGACTGTTTTTGTAATCAGGCTCTCTCTCAAAAAAAAAAAAAAGGATTAAGATTTATCGGTCAATATATCGTTATCGGCTTTCAAATTTAAAGAATTATTGGTTATCGGTATCAACTACGGTTGCAACAGCGCGAACATGATTTTAGAGCACATTTTACAATAACGGTACAGTCTCAGTTAACAGTAGCTGCGTTTCTATTACAGATTTTGCGCGCGAAAAAAAAAAAAAAACGATTGCGAAATGCCGTTTCCATTAACCGATGTTATGCGACTAAAACATCATTTCTTTCCTTTCACGATAAATCATTCCAACAATTATAGCGACTGATGTTAGTAGTTTACATTATATCCCAGCCACAGAACTAGCCATTATTGTTAAATGGAAGGAGACGTAGGCGTGCATCCAAGCTTTAATGGCAAGGAAAGCCTCTTGCACTGGGAGCTCTTGCACTGGGAGCTCTTGCGCCGGGAGCTCTTGCGCCGGGAGCCCTTGCACTGGGAGCTCTTGCACTGGGAGCTCTTGCGCCGGGAGCTCTTGCACTGGGAGCTCTTGCACTGGGAGCTCTTGCACTGGGAGCTCTTGCGCCGGGAGCTCTTGCGCCGGGAGCTCTTGCGCCGGGAGCTCTTGCGCTGGGAGCTCTTGCACTGGGAGCTCTTGCACTGGGAGCTCTTGCGCTGGGAGCTCTTGCGCCGGGAGCTCTTGCGCTGGGAGCTCTTGCGCTGGGAGCTCTTGCGCCGGGAGCTCTTGCACTGGGAGCTCTTGCGCCGGGAGCTCTTGCGCCGGGAGCTCTTGCGCTGGGAGCTCTTGCGCTGGGAGCTCTTGCGCCGGGAGCTCTTGCGCCGGGAGCTCTTGCACTGGGAGCCCTTGGAGCTCTTGCGCTGGGAGCCCTTGCGCTGGGAGATCTTGCGCTGGGAGCCCTTGGAGCTCTTGCGCCGGGAGCTCTTGCGCTGGGAGCTCTTGCGCTGGGAGCTCTTGCGCTGGGAGCTCTTGCGCTGGGAGCTCTTGCGCTGGGAGCTCTTGCGCTGGGAGCTCTTGCGCTGGGAGCTCTTGCGCTGGGAGCTCTTGCGCTGGGAGCTCTTGCGCTGGGAGCTCTTGCGCTGGGAGCTCTTGCGCTGGGAGCTCTTGCACTGGGAGCTCTTACACTGGGAGCTCTTGCACTGGGAGCTCTTGCACTGGGAGCTCTTGCACTGGGAGCTCTTGCGCTGGGAGCTCTTGCACTGGGAGCTCTTGCACTGGGAGCCCTTGCACCGGGAGCCCTTGCACTGGGAGCTCTTGCGCCGGGAGCTCTTGCACTGGGAGCTCTTGCACTGGGAGCCCTTGCACTGGGAGCTCTTGCACTGGGAGCCCTTGCACTGGAGCTCTTGCACTGGGAGCCCTTGCACTGGGAGCCCTTGCACCGGGAGCCCTTGCACTGGGAGCTCTTGCACTGGGAGCCCTTGCACTGGGAGCGGCACACATGAGGAGTTTCTGGGTGACAGAAGAATCAACAGCTTTCACAAACAATGTTTACAATAAATGTCTCGCATCAGAAAAACATTTAGAATTATGTTTTTATGTTGTGGTTTCTTTGACCACACACTCCATGACCCACTCAAAACGGTCTTGCGACCCACTGGTTCTGGATGTAATGTACTATGTCGCACTGCTGGCACTAGCCTAGCGGGTCACGTCAACGGCCTTAATTATAGTTTCACACAAAAAAGAAAATACTGCCATCATTTAACTCACCCTTGTGTCATTCCATAAGACTTTTGTTCATCTTTAAAACACAAATAAAGATTGTTTTTAATGAAACCAGTCCATTCATCCAAAACTTTGATGCTTCAATGCAAGTAATCCATGCGAGTTGAGCAGTTTAATGTAGTCTGGAATGACAAGGGGGAGTAAATACACATTTTCACTTGTGGATAAACCACTTGTACTGTCCTATGACACAAAAGAAAACCTAGAGTTGAAAGGCTGATCTATAAGAATCAAGCTTTCCATTTCCATATTTATTTCTCTAGTCTAGAAAATGTAGTTAAAAGAAACACAAGCCAGTTCCACTCTTGAGATCCTCAGAGCGGCTCGCGAGCGAGAACACACACAGGAGGTTTGGCAGGACGGCCACAGCCTCAGCATGACTACATCCCAGCATGTCGAAACATTCCCGCAGTGAAACCTGCGGAGTGAATGATGGACGGATCAGATCTAGACGGAGTGCTGAAGTGCGGTAGGACTAGTCAATCCCTGCTTGATATTAAATGAGCTCAGGTGTTTAGATGCGTCATGTACAAGTGTTCGGTTTATGGGTTCAGGCTTAGTTTATTACTGACCCGAATCAAATGAACGGTTCATGAAACGAATCCTCGTAGCTCAGTGTGTTTCAGCCACCGCTCCGTCAACTTCACCAGAACACGAACACTTCTAGCCATAAACTATGAAACATCATGCTATTGTGTTAGATGTGCGCGCACGCGGTCTGCGTTCTCAACACAATGAGTGCTATAAAGTCAGCGTGAAGTGGAAATGCCATTCGCCTCTTCTTTCCTACTGTGATGATGATCTGTGAGAGGGGAAGAGAGGCTCGGATTTTGTCTGTCGAGGATTGATTGGATTGTAGAAAGTGTTGTATTGCTGGACTGACACTCGTACGGCCATTCTGCAGCTGTATTGTCCATCAGAGATGAAGTATAGCGAGCGGAAGGGACACGCTAATGTCTAAAGGTTACGAGGTTGAACGGCACAATAGTGGATAAATGAAAAATAACAATTTAGATTTTTCTTTTGATCTCTTTGAGTGAATGATTCAATGACTCACTCATGAAGTGTTCTCTTGCTTCATTACTGGATGAATCAGTGTTTTCCAATGAATCTCTCGAATGAATGATGATGATTCAATGACAAATACATTCATCGCTTGTCGCCACCTACTGGTGTAACGATGTAATTGATGCAATTATTGTAAGACAGAAATAATGATGCGGTGAGGTTGAAAAGACGGTTTATGAAGTGGTTTCATATCTATACATGACAATCTCTGGATCAGAGCACAGATCTGAACGTCCCTGTGATCAGAGGTTTAATAGACATAAGAGCCGAATCGCTGTCATTTAGGAATAACATCGAGTGTGTGTTTGAATCAGGATTGTGATCTTTTAACGATTAATCGTGCAGCTCTATTATGAGGGCACACATTTAGAATATAATAATAATAAAAGTGATGCACCGACCGAATGGCCATCGATCGAAACGCAACAGTTTTTGCTCCAAACACACGATTTGCATCCTTTTTTTCATTATTTTGGCCGATCCCTGTTCTGGACTTGAACACAATCAGCAACGCAATCATTTCCAAACTGTAATTTTGTGTTTGTGCGGGTGTTTTCTGACAACCGGTAATGTCGAGCCCTGTAAAAACTGCAACATTATATAATTCTTTAAAATAATTTAGAAGTGTCAATTTTGAGATCATGGTGATATTGAAGAAAACGGCTGACCACAGATCAAGAGTAGTGATGCAGCAGCGCTCTGAAGAGACTGGGCAAGATAGCTAAACTGCTAGCGAGATCAGCTAGCTCGTTTCCGACACAGAATTAAAAATAATCATCGTTTTCATCTCACAATTCTGACTGTTTTTCTCAGAATTGCGTTATATAAAGTCGCAATTCTGAGGGGAAAAAGTCAGTCTTTTTTTCCTCAGAATTGGACTTTATAACTCGCAATTGCGAGTTTATATCTCACAATTCTGAGAAAAGATGTCAGAATTGCAAGATATAAACTCACAATTGTGAGAAAAAGTCAGAATTGTGAGTTTATTTCTCACAATTCTGACTTTATAACCTGCAATTCTGAGAAATAAAGTCAAAATTGAGAGATGTAAACAATTGTGAGATAAAAAAAAACGCACCAGTACGCAACAGCACTGCAAGCCTGAACTGAAGACGGGTCCTCACGCTAGCAGATGTTATAGATGTTATAGATGGACTCACTCATCAACACCATGCTCTGATCAGCTGTGTTTGCTGGTTTCTAGCTGTACAGTCTCAGTTTAATGTTATAAATCTCCCGTTTAATTGTAACAATTTAAAAAAAATAGCTAAATATTTCTTAGTTATATACTTTATCTAACGCAATGACATTCACACTTGACTATTTCTGGAGTAAAAGTGAATCTGCCCAACAGAAGAACACAGAAACAGGGATGCTTTGAGAGAGTTCGGAAAGTGAACAAACAAACAGACCCAGCCATGAGGTGATCATTCACTGACCTCTCACAACATCTGTGTCACACACACTCTGTGCACAGAGCTGATCATGTGACATGTGCAGGGCTCGTGCTGGTGTCAGGGTCACATGACCTCAGCGCCTGTTGCTGCCAGTGCCAACACACACACACACACACACACACACACACCTGCAGATGCTCTGCACCTGATGCCAGATGCTGAAACTGCTAAGACTAGTCTTACGAGTTAATCACATTTTTTAGTTAGTTGAGTTCACAACTGTTTTAAGTCAGTGACATAGAAACTGAGATTGGTCTAATTTAATGCTAAGAAGTAAGCCTGATGCCACTTGGTCATAGTCTGATCAGCACTTCACATGTCCTCCTAGATGTAGTAAAGCTCAAGAAGTTAGTGTCTAAATCAAGCCATACGTGGCCCTGGGTCACCAGTCTCCAGTCTCGAGTCGCACGGGGATATCTGTGGCAATAGCCAACAATACATTGTATGGGTCAAAATTATACAATAAAAAAAATTATGCCAAAAATCATTAGGATATTAAGTAAAGATCATGTTCCATGAAGATATTTTGTAAATTTCCTACCGTAAATATATAAAACATGTATTTTTGTGAGTGAATGCAGCAGAATCACCAACATAAATGAACAACTTTAAAGGAGATTTTCTCAATGTTTTGATTTTTTTGCACCCTCAGATTTTCAATAGTTGTATCTCAGCCAAATATTGTCCTATCCTAACAAATCATACATCAATGGAAAGATTATTTATTCAGCTTTCAGATTATATATAAATATCAATTTTAAAAAATTGTCCTATGTGAATGGTTTTGTGATTCAGGGTCACATGTGAGATTTGAACCTAGTCATGTGACCCACAGGAACCTCACAAGCCCTTCCACACACACACACACACTCACCGCGATCAGCGTGTTGTTCCTGCTCTGCTCCCCGGGCTCCTCCGCGCCTCCCCCGGCGCTGGTGCCTCTGTGCCCCGCGGGCTCCGCGCTCGCTGCCGCGGGCTGCCGGTGCTTGCTCGACCGCTTGGCCTTGGTCTGCAGGCACCGCTGGTGCAACGCGTAGGTCTGCTGCCGCTCCATCTCCTGCCGCTCCACCGCGTGGCTCTGGTAGCGGCTCTCGCAGCCCGTGTGATGCCGGCGGAAGAGCTCGATGCGCCGCCGCAGCCGCTCCATCACCGCGTTGTGCCGCGGCACCACATAATCCGCCATCATCCGCGTCACAACGCGTCTGGATACTGGCAGCAACTCTCACACTGATCGTGCCGTTCGTGTTCGCGAGCGTCTCTTTACAAAACACACTCCACTGACTCCATTATCTGCACTATCTCCTCCTTACACAACAAAAGACTGGGCGCATAGTTCAGACGAGAGCGCTGATATTCAGAAATAACGCGTGTAAAGTTTGCGTTTAACTACCTTTACACTGATTACTGAAGTATGTTCAAGTCTAGGGTCCTGACACAAGACAGAGTGAAGTTAAAACCGCGGTTTTATGAATGAAAGAGTTCACAAACACTGATAAATTATTCATTTTAGAAGTTGCATTTGTTTAGACGTGAATGCAATTTAGAGGAAAGTTTGAAAGGACTCATAAGTTTTACTTTGAGGAGTTTCTATTTAAACCCTTTACAGTAATATTTACCTCACGTTTAGGCTTATTTGTTCACAACACGTCGTTAAATCGAGCAAGAACAAAACAACAACAAAAATCAACAACTTAAAAATAAACGTTTTTTTCGCCTCACAGTTTTAGTTTGACAAAAGACGCACTTGATATAAAACCCCATCGACGAAAGGTTAGAAAGTGCTGTTTTAAACCGCGTACATTACATCCATTCCGCCCTAGAACACAGACTTGGAGAGTTACAAGCGAGTTTTAGCAGTAAAAGTAACTTTTAAAGTAGCAGCGCGGCTAACAGCTGATCCTCACAGTTACATTACAGCTACGGATGTAGCTTAGCCGGAATGCTAACTAGCCCTCGAACAAAGCATTATAAACTCACTTTCTTTCAAAAGCGCGTTAAAAGTCTTTAAGTTCACACAACCGACTTCTGTGCCCCGGTTGAGCTCGACACGAACCCGAGAAAGCGACCGGTGAGGGAATAAACTCTGCCCTGCTGCGCTGTCTCTATTGTTTTCCAGTCTTCGGGCAGTTGCTGGTCGCCATCTTGTAACTATGTTTTTTCTTTTTTCCTCAGTTTTTTTTTATGCGCGCGCTGTGAGTGACAGGTCACCCGAGCAATCGCTGGACACACACACTCACACTCACACATTCCTCAGCACATGCGATATGCCTTATTGTTCTCACACCTTACTACAACACTTCGAGTTTTAAATGGTGGGAAATAATGCAGACTAGATCGAAAGGATGAAATTGTGGTAGCTAATGTTTTTTTTGCCACCATTAGGATTTTACAGTAGCAACAACTATTAACTAATGCATTTTGGCAGAAAATGTGGTTATTTAAACAAATATCTGCTTATTTATAAATTCATAGGATATTGATATTCCATACCAGGCTCCTGTCTGTCCACTATAGTTTGTGAAGGGTTTATTATTCGATTAAAGTTCCCAGAGCTCCGGTCTCTAGATGTCCTTCCCAGTGGAGGTCCAGACAATACACTGTCTAAAAAAAAGAAGAAGAAAAAAAAAAGATATATATATATATATTTTCATGATTTGTTATCACAATTTTGTATCTTTTGTCACATCAACTTAATGTAATTAATGTGGTTCAGATAACACAATATTCTGAGTTTCTATTGATTAAACCAATCTCATTTGTTGTATTTACTCAAAATGTGAAGGCAACCAGGATAACTTACTTTAAGTCAAACCAACAATACTTTTTTCACAGTGTAATTTTTTTGGAATTGGAACAATTATTAATTTCCATCGAGGCAGTCGTTGTAAAAGAAAAAATCCTAAACACATTTAAACAATAAAAATTTAAACACATAAAACAATAAATGAAAAAATCCTAAACATATTTAAACAAAATAGTCATCAAAGAATTTTTACCAATATTTACCACAAAAAACTGGATATGAATATGAAAAGGTTAGACCAGGGGCCTGTACCATGATGGTGGCAGAACAAACTCCGGGTTACAGGATTAGTTTCGAGTTGTCAAAACCAAACCAATCCAACCGGTTTGCAGAGCCCGTGATGCTGATCATCCACTCTCTCCGGCTTTGATCCTGAGTTTAGGAGTTCAGGAGTGACATCAGCAGCGGACAGCCAATCACAGGCTGAGAAAGAGTGAAACTGAGATTCACTAACTCTCTTCTGCAGAATATCACCACACTGAAGAATATTAAGAATTTAATCAGATTTACACAGCAAGCAGAAAACAGCGGTCTATGAAAGAGGACGACTAAAGAAAAGGTCTTGCTGTGTCAGTGCAAGTTAAAGTTGTGAAGTTAGTTTACACAGTTGATAAAGGTAGAGAGAGAATTGAACATTTAAGCTCATGTAGTCATTTTACAGCTTCATCTATTGATTCTAAAGTGTATTTATATTACCTTTTATATTTATTCATTTAAACTGCGTAATAATAATTGATAAACTAAAATTGTACATGCGTGATCGATTAAGGGTATAATAATTACATAAATATCTATATCATACAAAATTATTATTCTAAATAATTTTGTGTATAAAAATCATTTGCTAGTGATCTTTAATGTGTAGTAGAAACAGGTGGCGTGACTCATCAGACATGTGACGCTTTGCTCACAGCTGATTGGTCCAGGTTCGGTTTGAGAACCCTCTCACCTGGAACATCACCTGACCCGGACCAGGTTAGCCGTGGAGTGTGAGTTACTATGGCGATGAACACGCTAAAAGCCAAACCACGCTCATAGCCTAAAACTCAGGGTTGGAGCAAACTAACCTGAAACACACCTGGATATCCTCCTGAACCGGCTTCATCACAGGCCCTGGGGTTTCATCAGGCTATTTTTTATTATACTACATTTAGACACCTACACAATATTTACACAACACAATATTTTCATGACTTGTTATCACAACTTTTTATCTTTTGTCAAATTAACTTAGGCTGATTAATGTGCTTCAGATAGGCCTAACACAATATTTTGAGTTTCTTTTTATTAAACCAATCTCCTTTGTTGTATCAACTCAAATTTTTTATTTTAATGAACTCAAAATTTTAAGGCAACCAGGTCACTTACTTTTTAAAGTTAAACCAACAATAGACCTACATTACAGGACCTACAGACCTACCTAGTACAGTGTACTATATGGCACATATTTATTGAAGCTGGTTTACACCACAGAATAAAACATTTTAGAAGGTAATTGCGACTTTTTATCTCACAATTGTGAGTTTACATCTCGCAATTTTGACTTTATATCACGCAATTCTGAGATAAAAAGAAGTAAAGATGTAAACTCACAATTGTGAGAGAAAAAGTCGCAATTAGCTTTTTTTTATTTATTCTGTGTCGTAAACAAGCTTCCATACACACATTGGCCTTGGACTGAGAAAACACAGGGGTTTACCTCTTAAGAACAGTACGGACCCTTTTTATATGTTCACAGAAATCAAGCTCAAAGTAATAAACTACTAAAAACAAACAACGTACATAATCTATAATCAAAACTCTCATCAAAACAAATTAGTAAAAGTATTTTGTCTTCCCTTGCCATCTATAAAATAATTTAAAAAAGTATAATATTGTAATATGCTCTTAATATGCTGATTAATAATGGGATATAAATTGGAAAAAACTAACCGTGTAATTAAGGTGCCATGCGTCACAAACCTGGTGTAGTCAAACACTCAGAGGACAATTATTTACTGCATTCTCGGGTAACACTTTAGAATACTGTTCCTTCATTAATGAATAATTACACAGGAACAAACGAGTAATGAATTATTAACACTCTAGTAACTACTGTTAACTAACAAGAAACTCTGATTAACGAATTAGTAATAGCGCTCAGATGAATGTAGTAGTTCACTATTAGCTAATCAATAACTACTATTTTTTTCATACCTCCCAGAGAACTACTATCTACAAGTTCATAATTAACATGAATAATGCATAATTTATAATAAAAGGTGATGGTAACCCACTAGTAATGACTCAAGTATTACTACATCCTTCTAAAGGAACTACTAATTATTTGGATCAGTGTCTAAAGTGAAAAACATGATAACTACCTAATATTGACTGAAGTCATTGTAAGCTTTTGAGATTTTTGTAAGATTTTGAATAGCAATTCCTTCCAATGGATTTGGTGACACTTTAGTCATTACTAGTGTGTTCCCATGATCTTCACTTTAGAATACTGATCCAAATTATTAGTAGTTCCTTTAGAAAGATGTAGTAACACTTGATTCATTACTATCCAAAACCTTACAAAAGCCTTAAAAGCTTACAGTGACTTCAGTCAATATTAGGTTGTTATCATGTTGTTCACTTTCGATACTGATCCAAATTATTAGTAGTTCCTTTAGAATGATGTAGTAACACTTGATTCATTACTAATGGGCTACCATTACCTTATATTAAACATTGTGCATTATAAATATTTATTAACCTGTATATAGTAGTTCTTATAGTCTTCAGTGAGGTATGAAAAATAGTAGTTATTGATTAGCTAATAGTGAACTACCACATCCGACTGAGCGCTATTACTTACTAATTCGTTAATCAGAGTTTCTTGTTAGTTAATAGCAGTTACTAGAGTGTTACTAATGCATTACTCATTTGTTCCTGTGTAGTTATTCATTAATGAAGGAACAGTATTCTAAAGTGTTACCCATTCTCTTTTTGTATATATATATATATATATATATATATATATATATATATATATATATATATATATATATTAAAAATACAGAAATATTGTGAAATATTATTCTCATGTTAAACATCTGTTTTCTATGTGTAGCCTATATCTAGTAAAGTGTAATTTATTCCTGTGATCAAACAAAGCTGAATGTTCAGCATCATTACTCCAGTCTTCAGTGTCACATGATCCTTCAGAAATCACTCTAATATGAGGATTTGATGCTCAAGAAACATTTATGATTATTATCAGTGTTGAAAACAGTTATTAACATTTTTGTTTCAGGATTATTTGCTGAATAGGAAGATCAAAAGAACAGCGTGTATCTGAAATAAAAGCTTTTGTAACTCTATTTTCCAGCTGCTCTCTTCATTCGGCGGGACTGGGATGTTCCCCAGTTTCTGTGAGATGAAAACACTGATGATCTGAAAGAACCGGAAGTGTTTGCAGAACTTCTTCAGTCTCCGTGTAATGACCCAGCGCTGCTCTGATTGTGTGAAACTCAGTTATGAAACTCACTTCCAGAAATAGCTCTTCCTTTAACCCAATAACTGCTGAGATCAGCGATTCGCATCTCGGAGAGCTATTTTTAAAACAATCCAGTATTTATGGATCCAGTCCTCCGTGCCAGGCGGTTTCCACAGATAGCGCTCGCAGATACGAGTCTAGATTTAGGAGGTTTCCACTGTCCTCAGATAAACCAGGGAGTGAGTGAGTGGCCGAGACTGAACTCGCTATATTTCATGTATTTTTAATCATATCCACTTTGGAGAGCGTTTTCAAACAAGCTTCGTTTTCATTAATAAAAACGCCGTCTCAGTGTGGACGGAAGGCCAAAACGGAGAGAAAAATATACGTTTTCAAACGAAACCGTATTAGTGTGGACATGGCCTAAACCTCATTGTTTAAAATTTACAAAATATCTATCAAACAAATGTTTTTTTTTCTTCTTCTCACAATTTGATTTCTGAATAGTGGATGCCGTCAGTTCCCCTCAGGTTCACACAAGTGTTCGTTTTGAACAGTTTTATTATTTGCAGGGCCTGAAGTGTCGGAACATCACTGGCCTGCTCATCTTCTAGGTCCAGTTTGACAGGATAATAATAAGCATACACACATTCACACACACGTCTGAGGTCACATGCTCATACCTATTCATTATATATTTATTTATTTATCTATCTATTTGCTATCAATTCATAAGCACATCTGATGGGGAAGCCCCTCTGTATTAGAGTGGTCAGCAGGAGACAGTGGTTATTATCAGAACACTTTAACATCACATTTCTATGACATCTCCATCTATGTGTCACAGCACATCATTAATCTCTATATCAGACACAATGTCAGATCATTTCTCACATCCACAGATGAACTTCTCATCTGACATTCAGACTGTGAATCACTGACAAGTGTGCGAGTGAGTGTGAGAGAGAGAGTGTGTGTGTGTGAGAGTGAATATCACAACTCACTCTCACATTCAGAATGTAAGAGTGTGTGTGTGAGTGAGACTTTGTGTGAGTGAGAGTGTGTGTGTAATCATTCATAAAAGGATGAACTTCCCTTTAATAAAATATTATATCAGGGATGGAGAATTAAACTTTAGAAACACTATTTTACAGTGTCCTACATGTTACTAACTATAAATTATATAGACCAAATCCTATAGTAAGGACATCACTTTTGCTCAGTACTTATTTGTGTAATTACACTAATAATATCCTGTTACACCCTATTTGGTAACACTTTATTTTACGGTGCCCTTGATACAGAGTAATTACTTAATTAATTACTTAATAATAGGCTTTGTAATAACATGTAACAAAATGTACTTAACATGTAACTAAGTTATGGAACAGCCTGTACTTACAGATTGTAATTACGCACATGTAGTAGGCAGCTACTGTTACACATGTGCAACAAGCCGAGTCTGTTACATACGTGTTACGGACTTGGTACAATGTAATTATGTAAGAAAGTACTTAGTATAACACAATGTAACAACAAGTACTTAAATATGTTAGGCTACTAAGGTCTGCAGTTACACATGGTAAATGTGTATGTTCTGTAGCATAACTTGTATGTAACATAAAATAAAGTGTATCAAGATTATACTTAAGTGCACTTCCTGTGTATCTACATATGTTATCCATCTGAATTAACCCACTAGTTCATAGCTTAAATGCATGCAGTAGCTTCTTAATTACATTGCAATTACAAAATATTACACAGGTATAAGCTACGTAAAATAAAGTGTATCAAGAATGTACTTAAGTGTACTTTGTGTATACATACCTTATCCATCTCTGCCTTACTTTGATTTAACCCACTAATTCACAGCTTAAATGCATGCATTAGCTTCCTAATTACATTGCAATTACAAAATATTACACAGGTATAAGCTACGTAAAATAAAGTGTATCAAGAATGTACTTAAGTGTTCTTCATGTGTATCTATAAACCTTACCCAACTCGGCTTGTTACACATCTGTAAGTATAGGCTGTTCCATAACTTAGTTACATGTTAAGTACATTTTGTTACATGTTATTACAACGTCTATTACTAAGTACCTAATTAAGTAATTACTCAGTATCAAGGGCACCGTAAAATAGGGTTAGAGTAGGATTAGTTACATGTAATTATGCATAATTTACTGTTATTACTACGGTAAGTACATGTAACGTGTAACAAGGACTTCAGATCTAAAGCTAGTTCAGCACATCCCCCTTCAAACATTCAACGTGTGTTATAATTCACATTGACATCAGTGATGTCATCCACTAATGCACAAGTAAAGCACGACACAGAGAGCCACACACCTGTCGTTCATCAAATCAGTTTATTTTAGTTTGTGAGTAACATGATGGATTTTTCCCAGACTGTCCAGACTCATCATCATCCAGACTCATGATCTTCAAAGATGCCAGTAAATCACACAATCCATTGGTTTTCCATCCTTCTATCCATCAATCACCTACATGTGAAACAATGGTAATCCAAAAGACAAAGAAAACAGAAAAGAAGAAAGAAAAGCAGCCCAGATCACAGGTGTACAGACAGACAGACAGACAGACAGACGGGACGTGTATCAGATATTAGCGTAGCAGCGCAGCAGCGATTAGCCTGTGTGTGGTGTGTGTGTTGTCCCTCAGTTACCTCAGAAAGTGCCAACTCTTCATTAGTCTCGGGGTAGAGCTCGCGTACGGCAGCTTCCACGCAATATTCGCCATACTGAGAGTATAAACAAGTAACTTTAAGAACGCTAGCGATATACGACGCGCGCTAGCTCACTTCAGATCAGGGTACGAGCCCCTCATAGTGCCTTTCTCGTGTCTTTGGGGATTTAGGGGCGGAGTCGAAGTGAGACGGGTGGAGGAAATGATCAACGGCTTGCTTTACGCCCAGGACAGCGTGTCATGCTCTCTCTGAGTGACACTGACTAGAAAACAGAGCGAATCAAGGGTGAATCTCACTCCGTCTACACGCTGCATCGGAACAGCAATTTAATCCATTTAACCGCACGATTTAAAAGGTAAAGCATGTGTGCAATGTGCTCGTCATGTCAAATGCAAATCATAACCGTCCTGAAACTCAGCCTTCGGGCTGAAGCGCGACTTCATGAGATTCACCCTCACACATCTGAATGGGAAATATCTTCGATTGAACGGGCGCTTAGTCCTCGTTCTCATGTTGTGTGAGCGTGATTGGTTCAGTGAGACGGGAAGCTGCTGCTGCTGCTGCTGCTGGACAGGATATGACATCACAGTTCACCAGTTATGATCAGCTGACCTGCTGTTTTTGGGCTGGACAGGTTAGAGTCAGTTCAAGAGGAAACACATCTGTACAGCGGTCCATGATTTAGTAAAAAGTCCATTTGAATAGCAAAAACAATTGAAAAAAACAAACGTATTAGACAAAAAAACTCACAGTACATTCACAGAAAAAAATATTAGCAAATCTCGTGTCCTACAAGTAAGGCAGCACACTACGAATCTAGCTGGCGTTCTCCCAGCATGCCTCACTGAGCTTCAGACAAAAGCACGAACCTCACGGGACAGAAAACATCTCGTTTATATGGTAAATCTAGGGGTGTGTGTGTGTGTGTGTATAGTTTATAACGCATGAATCCGATCGTCTTGTCCTTCTATGGCTTCTGGAGTAACTCTAGAACTGAGGAATAAAGATGTTGGCCTGCAAACCTCACAATACCAAGTGTGCCTTAGTGTTGGGGTTCAGGAACACTGTCCGGAAGAGTGTGTGTGTGTGTGTGTGTGTGTGTGTGTGTGTGTGTGTGTGTGTGTGTGTGTGTGAGACAGCCGAGAGGGGGAATGGGATCTACACGCGAGCGTCAGATGATCAGTTCAGGAATGGTAACAAAGATTGCGTTTCCTTTTTAGTTATGGAGAAAGTTTCTATGCTATTCAATGGTCATGTGACCATCAGCATCCTCAAGAGCGCTTGAGGAGGCGTGTGATTGGCTGAGAGCGCCGGCTTCTCTCAGAGCGAGGGAACGAGGGATGAGGAGGAGGAGGAGAGGAGAGAGGGATGGTGGCATACGCTTCAGGAGAGGAACTGTAGTCCATCAGTCCTTTCGTGCTTTCCTGTTTCTGGGAGACCTTCTCAGAACGTCGTCCTCAGATTTCTGCACAACACACAAGCATGAGGGTCAGAACGGGCTCTGGCTGGAGAACACATGACTATGGTCACAGGAATCAGATGTTAGTGGTATTTGAGGATGAACATGCACTGGAACAAAGCTCCTCAGATGGACTGGATTATCCAGACAGAACATGATCATGCGAGTCTCACACTGATCATCAGAGTGTCATCACTGGCTGCACGCTCCCTCATAATGCGCTTATGATGAGGCTTTGGCAGTAATTGTAACGCATGTAAATGCACCACATAAATCAAATGTGTGCGGTTAAGCTCATAATCGCAGTAAATATGTGGTGTATGAGGTTTAATCCAGTAAACCGGCTTGTCACCGTGTCCTAACTACACGCGACGCATATTTCAGAAACGTTTTTTTTTCTGTGTCGTCGCGCTGGAACAACAAACACAAAGTGTGGCGATGATAATCTCAGGTGCTGTTTATGTGCTTTATTTAATGTTAAAAGTGTGTCATGTGACTCTGAATATCATTTAGTGCTCCAGCTTTGAGGCTGTAAAAGCAACAGTGGATAATTCACCTCAGATCCTGAAATTAAACAAATGGAAACAAGAACGTTCAAACTGTGAGCAAACAAGTGTATTATTTGACAAAGATTGTTTTAACTCAGTCTATGTATTTGAATAATGTTTAAATGGTGTAATATTTGTGAATTTGATTATGTAGCACTTATCTATTTTCTTGCGAGTGCGTCAAGATTACTCTCTGGTGCCGCGCACTCGCCACGAGACTCCGCCCACACGCTGCTCTGATTGGCTGACTCCGCCCACACACTGTTCTGATTGACTGACTCCGCCCACACGCTGCTCTGATTGACTGACTCCGCCCACACGCTGCTCTGATTGACTGACTCCGCCCACACACTGTTCTGATTGACTGACTCCGCCCACACGCTGCTCTGATTGACTGACTCCGCCCACACGCTGCTCTGATTGACTGACTCCGCCCACACACTGTTCTGATTGACTGACTCCGCCCACACACTGTTCTTATTGACTGACTCCGCCCACACACTGTTCTGATTCTGATTGACTGACTCCGCCCACACACTGTTCTGATTGACTGACTCCACCCACACACTGTTCTGATTCTGACTGACTGACTCCGCCCACACACTGTTCTTATTGACTGACTCCGCCCACACACTGTTCTGATTCTGATTGACTGACTCCGCCCACACACTGTTCTGATTGACTGACTCCACCCACACACTGTTCTGATTCTGACTGACTGACTCCGCCCCCACACACTGTTCTGATTGACTGACTCCGCCCACACACTGTTCTGATTCTGATTGACTGACTCCGCCCACACACTGTTCTGATTGACTGACTCCGCCCACACTGTTCTGATTCTGATTGACTGACTCCACCCACACACTGTTCTGATTCTGATTGACTGACTCCGCCCACACACTGTTCTGATTGACTGACTCCATCCACACACTGTTCTGATTGACTGACTCCGCCCACACACTGTTCTGATTCTGATTGACTGACTTCGCCCACACACTGTTCTGATTCTGATTCTGATTGACTGACTCCGTCCACACACTGTTCTGATTGACTGACTCCGCCCACACACTGTTCTGATTCTGATTGACTGACTCCGCCCACACACTGTTCTGATTGGCTGACTCCGCCCACACACTGTTCTGATTGACTGACTCCGCCCACACACTGTTCTGATTCTGATTGACTGACTCCGCCCACACACTGTTCTGATTGACTGACTCCACCCACACACTGTTCTGATTCTGACTGACTGACTCCGCCCACACACTGTTCTTATTGACTGACTCCGCCCACACACTGTTCTGATTCTGATTGACTGACTCCGCCCACACACTGTTCTGATTGACTGACTCCACCCACACACTGTTCTGATTCTGACTGACTGACTCCGCCCCCACACACTGTTCTGATTGACTGACTCCGCCCACACACTGTTCTGATTCTGATTGACTGACTCCGCCCACACACTGTTCTGATTGACTGACTCCGCCCACACTGTTCTGATTCTGATTGACTGACTCCACCCACACACTGTTCTGATTCTGATTGACTGACTCCGCCCACACACTGTTCTGATTGACTGACTCCATCCACACACTGTTCTGATTGACTGACTCCGCCCACACACTGTTCTGATTCTGATTGACTGACTTCGCCCACACACTGTTCTGATTCTGATTCTGATTGACTGACTCCGTCCACACACTGTTCTGATTGACTGACTCCGCCCACACACTGTTCTGATTCTGATTGACTGACTCCGCCCACACACTGTTCTGATTGGCTGACTCCGCCCACACACTGTTCTGATTGACTGACTCCGCCCACACACTGTTCTGATTCTGAATGACTGACTCCGTCCACACACTGTTCTGATTCTGAATGACTGACTCCGTCCACACACTGTTCTGATTGGCTGACTCCGCCCACACTGTTCTGATTCTGATTGACTGACTCCGCCCACACACTGTTCTGATTGGCTGACTCCGCCCACACACTGTTCTGATTGACTGACTCCGCCCACACACTGCTCTGATTGACTGACTCCGCCCACACTGTTCTGATTGGCTGACTCCGCCCACACACTGTTCTGATTGGCTGTGGGTTGAGAGTGATTTTGACGCATCTCGCAGTCGCGTCACGTCTAGTGTGGACATGGTGTCAGGGAGTGTGCGATTGACAAAAACAGGATCTCTATTTTCTGGGAGTTCCTCAGTAATGATAATTAGAGTGCGTCTGTACTTTGGCAGGTTCAAAACTCCTGAAGTTTGATATTCTGTGTGTTGGTCAGTTCACAGCAGTGACAGAAACAAATGAACGAAGCATGTGACTGTCGTAACGAGTGAGTCATGAATCATTCATTCAGCCGATTCGTTCTCTCAGTAATGAAACACCGCTGTGTGTCGCTCAGAGACGCGGATCAGTCCTGTGGCTCGTTACAGACTATCTTCATTTGAGAAATAGAGCAAAGGTGATAGTGTCTAAAATGTAAGTCACTTATATATATATATATATATATTATATAAAACTATATTAAATGATATAAATATAAAGATAGAGGTATTTTTGCCCCTTATCTTGAATACTGAGGTCATCATAAAAGGATTTTACTAGAGTAAATCACGCAGTGAAAGTGTGCGCTCTAAACCCACAAGTGCACTAGTCTAACCTACTAGACTACATGTAGTGTACGAGTGCAACTCTAGATGTGTTTCAGTGAAGTGAGGGACATTCTGGATAATGTCAGATTGCAGATCGTTAAAACAACAATAAAGATATTATCGCAGACGATATCACACAACCCCATGTGCGGCACGAATATAATGCAGTACTGATAATCAAAACCACTGATTTTGTCTTAAGGTTTAATAAACTTCCATTTCAACCATTTCTTTAAGTATTATTTCGCGTGTCAGGCTTTACAGGGTTAAAAGAGCCATTCAGATGTTAGAGTGTATTAAAGCCCAGTTGCTTCAGACTCGGAGTGTCCAGGCTTTACCTCATGAGATGTGCTGTCGTCTTTGTGCTCGCTCTCGCCATCCTCCGCTTCTCCTGTCGAGTCCTCCTCTTCTTCACTCTTCTTCACTTCTGAGGAACACACACACACAGAGTTCAGATAACACAGCTCATCCTCCGTGAGTCCGAGAGACGAGGAAGAGTCTGATGCAGTTACAGTGACGCTCACATTTGAGCAGATGAAGAGATTAAAGGTGCAGTGTGTAATATTTAGGAGGATATTATATGTTTTCAGTGGTGTGTAAAGGCCTTACATAATGAACCGTTGTGTGTTTATTAGCTTAGAATGAGCATTTCTCTCTACACACACCGCGGGTCCCCTTACAGCGACATGTTTCTACAGTGGCCCTGAATGGACAAACGCTGTTGTTCTTCGTGTAAAGAAGCTTCAGCTAAAGTCAGCGAATAAAACACTGACACAATGATGAACAGGTGACAATAATACTCACAATAACATCGTTTTACTGAATAATCAAGTAAACCTAATTTCTTAATTTGTCTTTTTAAAGAAACCTCATTGCTGAACTGGCTACTCTCTGCGGTCTCAGACGACGACATCACTTCCTGTCGGCCACCGTAGGTGCAATTCACAACCTCACCACTAGGGCTGCTAAACATCACACACTGCACCTTTAACAGTGAAGTGAGATGTGTGTGTGTGTGATGTGTGTATGTGAGATGTGTGTGTTGTGTGTGTGTGTTGTGTGTGTGCTGTGTGATGTGTGCTGTGTGTGTCAGACCTGGCTCTTCCTCCTTGGGCTCCTCGTCCTCCTCAGCTCCATCCTTCACGTCTGGCTGAGGCTCGTCGGTCTTCTTGTATTCAGCAGCTGTGGACGCCGAGCTCTTCTGTGAGACACAGGAACACAGTTACCCTACAGGTCAACACTCAGGTCACACACACACACACACACACACACACACACTCTCTCACACACACCTTCCCAGTGCAGCAGAAGACGATGATGAGCACCACAGGCAGAGCCACGGTGAGGACGTACACGACCCAGAGCCACGGTCTCTCTTCAGCAGCCGTTATCATCTGAGTCATCAGACCCGGCTGTGAACACACACACACACACACACTTTACTTACACGCATGGACAAGAGCCTCATGTGTTTTCATCATCATTAATAAGAGTAGAGTCAGCGAACACATAAAACACCCAATCGAGACAACGGAGGGAAAATTGTTATTATTATTAAACAAATTAAATCAACCATTTTTATGCAATATTCACAAAACTAGAAATAAAAGAACTGAAACTGAATCGATCTGAAAAATGCTGAACTTCAAAGAAATCTGTAAAAAAAATTATACAGCAAATCTGTATAAAGTCTGTAATCCAACTATAGTATTTTTCACGAATAAAAAAAAGCTCATGTAAAACACAAACACTGTAAGCAACAGTTTCTCAAATAAAGACCAGCTAATGATGATTACACAAGAACACAATGAATATGACAGCAGTCATCTGGATAAAGCGCATCATAGTCTGAAATCAAGGACATAAAGTTGACTTTCGTTCATCTTTAAGACGCAAATGAAGATATTTTATGTCAGAAAGATTTGTTTATGTGATGAACGTACTTAATGTAGGCCTTTTCTCAAATAAACACTGATACACACACATGCAGAGCACATCAAACACGGGGAATGCAGAAGCTCACGTGTGAACACACACTCGTTTGAGCATCGCTTTACCATGTGACATGCTTTATGTGCATTGATCGATTTTTATAAGTGAATGAAAGCCTAAATAAAACATTCCTATGTGATTTGAAGATATAAACTAAAGTCTTACTGGTTTAAAACAACATGAGGATTATTAAAGAGAGAATTTAGATTTTTGGGTGAACTGTCTCTAAGTCATTAACCCCTGACTGCACTGTTAACCCTCCAGTCGAGTCTTTCGGCCATGTGACGAGCGGTTCAGGCCTCAGCGACTCTCAAACGGGCCACAAACACAGCATGGAGCCGCAGGCTTCTCTCAGGTCCTGTAGCCGGGGACAGAGCCGGCCCTCGAGGTTAACCCGCAAGGCATGCCTGGAATCCAGCTTTGGGGGAAAAGGCATTTGCACAGGAGGAATTCTCATGAAATCCGGCTAATCCCAGAGTACACTGCGCTCACGGAGCCGGAGACATGCCCATGTGACCCACACAGCAGTGTGCTGACTGGCCCTCGCTCATGTGTGGATCAGTCATGTGACTGTAACCGCGACCCCCGCCGCTCTACACGACACCCCATGAAGAGCTTCATGATTCCCACAATGAGGAAAACGAGGACAGAATGTATGGCATTCCTGTTAAACTAACGTATGGCTGTACTGTTAAACAAATCATCAAATGGACTAGCATGTCAATATTAAAGCGCCTTATATCATACACAAACTCTTCATAATAATATTGTACAGTATTCAAAGTATTAATAATAATATAATAATTTTTTAAAAGGAATTATCACTTTTTCTTCCATGTTATTTTAACGCTAAATCTCTGTTGTGCAGCAATTTCTTTACCAAAAAAATAACAGAAACTGTTAAAATATTAACTAATTAAGTTGTTAATGTTTTATGCCTTAATTTTTGATAAAGTCATAAACAGATTTGCTGAAAAGAAAAAACATGTCACTGTCAAAAACTTTTTTCCATCGTCCAGGGTTAAATTAGTCCTCGTGTCAGTGTCACAGGACCTGATGTTTGATTGCACGACTCAATCATTCATTATTCATGAGACCGTGTCGTTCTCCAATGAGAAGAGGCCTCGACAGCACGCGCTGATTCCCTCCGACAGGCGCTTTAACGGGTCAGAAACTAGTGTTGGTTTAGTTAGGGTTTCTGGATGAACACGGTTCATCCACACTGAGTAACTCAAACGGCTTATAAAATAAGCCTAAAAAGTTAAAGATGTTCATTAATATTTTCCCGTGTGTACATGTGAACGGCTGTGCATTAACTTGCATCTACAGTGAGCTTACAGAACCACGTGTCAGAAATGTTGGTTTCTGCATGTAATGGAGCGCAGCATGAATTAATGCTCAACGAGATACATAAAACTCAATCAGAGCCGCTGACATGTGTTTTCTTATCAGGAATATCAGGCTTTACTTCATTATGTTATCATGACAGTTTTTGATGTTTTGGCTCCAAAAGTATCAGTAACACTTTACAATAAGGTTTATAAGTTAAAAAACATAGTTAAACTAATAATGAACTGCATGTATACAGCATTTATTAATCTTTGTTAATGTTAACATTTACTAATACTTTAAATTGTTAACATTAGTTAATGCACAGTGAACTAACATGAACAGCTGTATTTCTATTAACTAACGTTAACAAAGATTAACAAACACAGAAAACATGGATTGCTCGTGGTAAGTTCATGTTAGTTAATACATTAGCTAATGTTAACCAATGAACCTCTTTAAAAAGTGTTACCAAAATATCTTAATGAATTTTAATTTAGAAATGGTCTTCTCATAGAAGAGGTGAAGTAAGTAACTATATTTGAACTGCACGTATTTTTGAATAATTTAATAGATGTATCTTGGCAAATCTAGTGACTAATCCTTCCTCATAAGTGCTTATTGTAGCAGCCTAGAAACTAATAATTACAAAAACGGTCCAAAATTGAATACGTACTTGTGCACTATTCTATGCTATTTTGAGGTATAGACAGTGCAAGTAGTGCATTCACACTGAAAATTCTAAAATGAGAAAGTGCACTTTAAGTACCCGGATGATGCACTTATTTAACCGAAAAAACGAAGCGAGGACCGTTGGCCACTTCATGCACTCGACTGCCGCAGCTTTCATTACATAGAGGAGGGGCTATCAGACTCCGATGGTGAAAGACAAAATAAATGCATAAAAAAGTTCATACACTAGATGGTTGAGTGCATAGTGTATAGTGCATCATTTGGGACACAGCTGTAGTATTCATGAAAGGAAAAGTGTCCATATGAGCTACTCCACACACACACACACACACACACGAGAGAGAAGAGGTGGAGTTAGTTACCTCGGCGGCCCCCTCGGCAGCTTTCTTCAGGCCCCAGCCGTCGTTCGCCCAGCGCTCCGCCACACTGCGGTCAGAGCTGATGAAGAAGTTGTCGAAGAAGATGTCTGAGGACATGGACCAGAGCTCCAGCCCCACGGCACTGAACGCAGTCATGCGGAACGGGTGCAGGTCCTCGAAGAAGTCTGGGTTCGGGATCTTCCTGGGCTTCCACACGCCCTGACACACACACACACACACACACAGTGTTACAGTCTTCATTTAATACTCAGAGCTATCAATATGGCTGAACCCAAGGTGCTTTTATTTGAATTAATCATGCAACGCTCTCTATAAATTAGGGATGCACCGATATAATTTTTTTTTTGGCCGATACCAATAATTCTTTATATTTAAAAGCCGATAATCGTTATATATATTAGGGCTGTCAAAATTGCTCAAAAATGACGTTCGAATAATCCCTCTAAAAAACACACGAATATTCGAACATCTGGTTGCGCATTTTGTCAATGACGCGCATTACGTCAATAACAGGACAAATTAATACAAAGAGACATAACTACTTGTAGAGGTAGTAAATTTAAGTTTAAACATATTTGACAATGTATTACCAACACAAAACCAAGTAAATAAACTAATGGCCAAGACCGCAGACCTCGCTCTCGCTCGCTCGCTCTCTCTCGCTCTCTCTCGCTCTCGCTCTCTCTCTCTCTCGCTCTCTCTCTCTCTCTCTCTCTCTCTCTCTCTCTCTCGCTCTCTCGCTCTCTCGCTCTCTCTCTCTCGCTCTCTCTCTCTCTCTCACTCTCTCTCTCTCGCTCTCTCTCTCTCGCTCTCTCTCTCTCTCTCGCTCTCTCTCGCTCGCTCTCTCGCTCGCTCTCTCGCTCGCTCTCTCGCTCGCTCTCTCGCTCGCTCTCTCTCTCTCTCAAATTAACAACAACAATAAGCACATGTTGAGTGCTGATCAAGAGTTTTGTGCAAGCAATTTAAGGTCGCGACTCTTGTCCCAAATATAGCAGGCTTCATTCAGTGATTGAAACAAATGTATTAACATTAATTGAAGTTTTACAGTATAGAACCGACACTGAACGCTCCGAGCGAGCTGTGCTGTGGTAAACATGGAACTTTTCTGTTTAACGTTAAATAAAATGAGGCTCACAATTCCGAGAAATGTGACAACAAAGAAATTTTACCCTGAGGTTCATAAAAAATAAAGTGCTATTAAAAAAGAAAAAGGCTACTTACATTCTTGGTGCTTGTATTAAAAAAAGGAAAAACTGACTGCAATTTATTCCATTGTCTTTTTAGTGCACGGTCAACTTTCAGCAGTGACGCTGTGCTAGACAGTGCGACTCGTGTGACCTGTCCCTCAGACAGCCGCGCCTCTGCTTCCGCGGGCGTGTTTTTCCTTATTCGAAATTCACATTCGAATATTAATTTTCACGCTCGAATTCCTGTTTTTTAAAACTATTCGAATATATATTCGAATTTAGAATATTCGTTGGCAGTCCTAATATATATAAGCCAATAAATATAAATCCAATCCAATTTTTGATCTCCGAGCGTCAACAGAGGCGTAGAAGATGCTGTGGTCACCTGATAATTAGGGTTGTCGATCATGGGCGGCTTCCACTTGCCCTTGTAGTTTGGGTTGTCGATCATCGGTCTCTCCCACGGGCCGCATCCGGGCGCCGTCTCGCACACGGGATTGGGGATCTGAGGAGCTTCCCACTCGCCATCCATATCCTCATCCCTGAGAGAACACAAGATGAGCTCAGGTTCATATCTCTGCTCTCTTGCTTAAGGCTATAATTATAACAATTAAATCTAGATCACCGCCCCAGGAGTGCTAATCTCTGCATTAACGTCAGTCACTCGATGCTACATCTTCATTACAGCGCAGCACATTACAGTCTGACACCAAACCTCAACGCTCTACCCAAATCTAGCGCTGTTTATAGTTTAAAGCATGATGTTAATGTTCATAATGTCTTCACGCCACATTTAGCGGATTACAGCTGTACGATACTATAGTTACATGCTGTGACGATACAAACACACAGGTGAGGCTTGCTATATAGTATATCTTAGGGTTGTGGGAAAAAACGATTCATATATGAATCACGATTCTCAAATTTCAAAAATCTGTTTTTTAAAGTGGAAGACTTCTTTAACTTCGCAGTACTTAAAGTCATTGAAGTTAATCACAATGCGCAATCTGTATGTGTGTGGATAAAGCTGCTTTATATAAAGAGCTGGCCCATAATATTTACATTTTGCAAAAAACATAGTATTGCTTTACGCGAGTGTACTGGTAAAGTAGAATGTACTACATATCCAACTTTTTAATAACATTTATATATTCACAACACTAAAAAGTGGCCTTTTTAATAATAATAAAAACAGTAATATTTGATTTTTTATTTCCCCCACCCTCATGGCTTATGAGTATGTAAACTTGAGTTTTTCCAGAGCTGGAAAAAGTAATATTTTGATAAGAAACAAGTATTAGTTTTGTTAGATTTTTAGTAATTGTGCATAAGACCAACAATATTTATTAATATTAAAAACAAAGTTTTTTTTGTCTTGTGCTGTAATGGAGAATGTGTTACCAGTCCTCAGGCTTGAGGGCTTCGGGGTCGCTGATGTACTCCGGCTCCTCATCCAACCAGCCGTCGGGCTTCACTGCGTCTTCATCAGAAATCTTAGCAGGAGCCTCTTCATCCCTGAGACACACACACACACACACACACACCATGAGGAAGTGGACAACAACTGATGATTCTGATCCACAGTACAACACACTCACACTAGTGGTGCAACGGATCACAAAATTCACCGTTCGGATTATTTACGTTATTTGAGCCAAGGATTGGATAAATTCTCGGATAAAAAAATACATATATATATGGGGGGGGGGGGGGGGGGGGGGGGTGTAACTTTGCTTTTCATTTATTACTTAAAGCTCACTTAAAGTTTTTTGATACCTCATCAAAAACTACTAGCCTAACTGATAAAGTCCACACATTCTTAACCCTCTGAGGTCGGCAAACGTGCGGGCGTGTTTTGCTGGATTTTCTCCACATTGTAGCACTATAAACTTAAATTACTCCGTCATTTATGGTCATACAGAAAAAAGAAATATAAAAAAAAGAATCTGTGATATTTCTCCTTTTGTATGTGTCCACTTACAATCAAATCAAAACATTGTGCTTTTGTAAAATAAAGAAAATAAACAGGGTGTGCGTTCTGCCTCTCCGTCGCTGTGAACTTTTTTTTCTTGAGCACGTCTATAAACTGAAACAAAACTCAGCGAATACTTGTCACACATTTATGAGCCATATACCTTTATAAACATTTAAGTGTGTACTTTTAAATGATCGGATTCAAACTGAAAACAACTATTCTCTGTTTAAGTAATTTGTATAAAACCAACAAGATGTCCAGCTTCTCAAACGCTTCCTAATTATTTTTTAATTTACCACGCCCACACGCGCAAAAGATATTCACATGCAAATCTCCACATGGAACGCGAACATTACCTCAAAAACAAAACACCAAAACACTTCACACGTCTCTGCTTTTAGACGCGCCTGAGCTTACATTGGATTTACATCAGAAGAAGAAGAACGCGATTTGAAGACAAGAAAGATGTAAGGTAAGAAATTCTTACATATTAGTTTGCTATTGTTGCATAAATTTCACATTGCAGTTCAACTGTTGCTAGATATATGGGGAATATTATAATATTTAGACACGTGTTTACTGTTACTGTGTTTGTGGATATCTGCTCAAACGTAGATATGTATATGGTAACCATAATGTTAATATTTGAGCGCGATCGCGTTTGAATGCATCATATTTTGCAGCGCGATCGCGTTTGAATGCATCATATTTTGCAGCGTGATCGCGTTTGAATGTATCATATTTTGGATCGTGATCGCGTTTGAATGTATCATATTTTGGATCGTGATCGCGTTTGAATGTATCATATTTTGCAGCGCGATCGCGTTTGAATGTATCATATTTTGCAGCGCGATCGCGTTTGAAAAGCAAACGGCTTCATGTTTTTACTATTATCTCATTTCATATCATCATAACGAATGGAAACATTTGAAGTAACATGATAATCAATATATTTTTCTCTAGCTTAGTTGTTACTGAAATCTTTTGAAAGATTTATACTGGTTATTGTTATTATTATTATATCCAGCACTGCGCATAGCTTATGCCTACAAGGCACAACAAACCTGGTGTTCATTATATTATATTATATATTGTTGGAAACATTTGTGTGTGTATTCTGTGAATTTTAAAAAGCAATTTTAACCAGAAAAATCTAAAATTTATTCCCAAAATCGTGCAGGCCTTTCTCTTGATATCAGTATGTTCACTTTTTTTTTTTCAGGGCCCAGATGCCACTGAGGACTTCAACATTCACATGAGTCTCTGTACATGAACATGGTAAAGTGAAAATCAAACACCTTGGAAATGAAAGGTATGTACAATGTTTTTAGGAATGGCAGAAAGGTCTCTGTCTTTGGATCATTGTTTTCAATAAGTGCTTTTTTGGCATTTGTTGTGTATCTTTGGACTATGTTGTGTTGTAAATAAATCCAAACAATCTAAAAGCCATTCTTTTTTAAATCTCCTCATTTACAGTATTGTGCAAGGTTGCTCAGAATGACAGGGCCTGATAGCTCCTAATAGGGCCGTTAGGGGAGGTTCTTTGTCTTTCTCAGGTGTGAAAAGCTTACATATTAATGACCTCCGCATAAAGCTTTCTCACACAAAACACGTCGTAACATTTTTAAATCAATATATTGTCTTCTCTGAATGAGCAGTCAGGGTGATTTTCACATAGTTTTAGAGCAAATATTCTAGGCTACGTGATACAATTTTCAAAAGTCTTGTGAAGAAATAATCAGTATGGGTTTCATGGCCTTATTTCAGTGAGAATTTTTTTTGGTATTTTCACAAACCACGCATAAATGTTATTATTTCAAAACTACAAACTTTTACATACATGCTGCTGATATATTGTTGTAGCAGAGTTTGTGCTGAATACAGTGTAATTAGACTTTAGCCATGAAAATGTCACAAGTAACAGAAATAACCAGAAATGTCAGAGCATGTCAGAACACCTCCAGGGCCCAGAAAACAGCTCAGACCTCAGAGGGTTAAAAACAAGTGAACTACAGATTCATGTGAACAGTCAGTAATAAAATAAGAACAAATACACAAATCACAAGCAGAGATGAAGACTAAATAACAAAGTTACAAAGTTTAACAGTATTCAGGTAAAGAAATGAATAATTAAGCCTAAATGTAAAATAACACTATTTGTTCACTGTATAAAATAAATATAGTTACATGCTTGTTAAAGCTGTATTTTGTCATTTTATTAACATTAATGACAGACAACAGCAGGAATATTAGGCTGCCGTCACTTTTAGACCGAATAAACTGACAGAAGTTCTCTCAGCTGTTCACTAATACCCTGGTAATCCAGAGTTCTCGCAAGAGCACAAGCTGAATCTGCTCAGCGAGTTACTCTGGCGTCGAGTAACGATGCTCATTAAATATGCCCTTGATCCGAGCTGCACCAATCACAGCAGGTTATCTGATATAGGCGGGGCAGAGGCGAGATGACGGCAGCGCTGTGACGGCGAAGTCATTAGTAAACATTGCTATGGCTCTGGATGAACACCAGTTGTCTGAAACGGCTTTGGCCGCTATAATGAACGTTAGACTTGGCCTTTTCTCTAAAACAGGAACAGAAGAGTCCGCTCGAATCCTTCCTTTGCAAGAAGGGCGTTTTTGCTGTTTTGCCGACCGGATACGGTAAGAGTCTAATTTAATGCGCGAGTCGCATGTGTATGGTCCATTCGTATTACAGATCAACTGCGATCTGTTGCACACCTAACTCTCACACACACACTAGGGCTGAACGATATGGACAAAATTTCATATCTCGATTTTCATGCCAGATATCTCGATATCGATACAATACGATATGACTACGTAAGTACTAAAAAAACAATACATTTAGAGTTTGTAAAATACACGATGATGTCTATGGAAGAGGTAATAATAATCCTTTCCATTATAATTCGACACGTTTTATTCATATCAGATACACATTGTGTAAGTAACTTCAATGTTTACTCTATTCTATTCCCAGCTCACCAGCCACTTACTTTTAAGTATTTCGGGAGAAGTGGATGAATTCACGTGTTGTAAATCCAACAGATCCGATTCTCTGAACTGCGTCTGCGGCACAAACTAACACGGCGGCGCCCGCCATCGCGCATACAGCTCAACTAACGCGATCGTTATAAAGGTGTTTAAACAACAATATACTTCCACTTGCATGTATTTGACAATCGGAATATCAGATATTTCATGCCATAGCTAACACATTTGTGAATATTCTGAATAAAAAAGGAAAAATGACAAAGGAAGATCATCATTCATTCAGCGCTGTTGCTGCTGCGGTGTGTCACGTGACAAGCAATGACGCGTCACCATGGAAACGCCGCCCCCCCTCTCACAATATAGTTCCCACGTCCCTGGTAGTGTGCGCGCGCTGGCTTTAGCGGTGCATTCAAGCGCACTCGTAAAACTGATGTTTGTTGTGACTGCCAGAGTTGTATGCAGGGCGAGCGCGGAGAGGGAAAATCTATATCGTCTATATCGTTGCTTTTTTCGATAGTAATATCTTGAAAGTTCATATCTCGATATAGATACGATAACGATATATCGTTCAGCCCTAACACACACACACACACACACTCTCTCTCTCTCACCAGTCCTCAGGCTTGGCAGCGTCGGGGTCCTGGATCTTGGGTCTCTCGTCCCAGTCCTCTGGCTTCTGGTCGTCGGGGTCCTCGATCTCGGCGGGGGGGTTCACGGCGGGAGTGACATCACTCAGCAGATTCCCGCTGTTCACCACCGTCTGGTCGATCAGGATCTCAAAACTGTTATCCGGGTTCAACACTGCAGGAGAACACACACACATGAAGCGGTAAACACCCACTCGAAACAGGTGAACACATTTCAGACAGAGCATTTGCTTTGGTGTGAGCAGGCCAGGTGTGTGTGTGTGTGTGTGTGTGTGTGTGTGTGTGTGTGTGTGTGTGTGTGTGTGTGTGTGTGTGTGTGTGTGTGTGCTGTACCCAGTGTGTAGAGGTGGGTCTTCTTGTCGGTGTAGTACGAGCGCAGGTCAGGGGTGTGTGTGTGTGTGTGTGTGTGTGTGTGTGTGTGCTGTACCCAGTGTGTAGAGGTGGGTCTTCTTGTCGGTGTAGTACGAGCGCAGGTCGGCGTCGGGCTTCTTGGCGTGCTTCTCCTCAAACTCGCCGGTTTTGGGGTTCTTGTGTCTGAAGATGAAGTGCAGCTTGTAATCCTCTCCACACTTATCAGGCCCGAACATGATGGTGTACGGAGTCTTATCCACGAACTCCGCCTGCCACACACACACACACATCCTATGATCAGCATCAGGTCCAGCTCGTATGATCCGTCACCGGTGGTCACGTCTAAATCTCAAGACCCGATCACTGACAGCAGAGAAGAGCTGGTCGGAGAAGCATGTGACCACCACTTGTATTATCAGTGGGGTCATTTACCAGATACATCACAGGATCCATCAGCGCCTGCACTAACCCATCCGGCTGACCTCTCTAAATAAGCTCTAACTTTAATAATGCTCAGCCAAGGGGAAAAGGCTTCTGGGGGGGTTTGGCTCGAGGTCATGGTGCAAAGGACCCTAGGGTGAAATACTCCGAACCATCCCTTTAAAAATGCAGTTTTTAATCCCAGGGCCGTTTAACTATAAAATGATGCAATCTGTGTTAATAGGCTTTCGTTCTGTTGGCAAGACTTCAAAATTGACATTTTTACAATTGTTTCCCAGATGTGCCAGTTTCTCAGGTTTGGCCTATAAAGCAAACACTGGCTTTATTCCTGTTTTCTGCTTCTGCATATTATAGAGCCAATCGGATAAATTATGCAGTTCTAATTGTGTGGTTTGTATGTGTGTAATAAAGAAATTGTGTGTGTGCGCGTGTAATATTTGAGAGAATCACAGATCCAGCCACTGTTTGTCCCAGTGAGTTTTCCTGCATCTAATGGGATAAATGTGTTACTGCTCCCGAACACACTCTCACTGAAAGCTCATTCGCTGAGATATCAGCCTCACATCTGGAGCACCACTTTAGATTTATGGCTTCTTTGATTTTCTCACAGTTTCAGTTCAACACGTTTCATACAATATACATTGAATAAATAATGTTCATAAATAATTTTCAAAAACTTAAACCTCTAACTGTTTTTTGGTTTCACTTGTTTCACTTCAACAGTAATCTGCCACGGGTCTTCTTTAAAATGAGACCAAACTAAAGTCTGAGCCTCACACTTCTGTGAGTTTCCGACAGACGTGTGTGTCCTCTGTGGACCCATGAGTCCCTGTATCTGACTGAGGCCCACGGGTTCAGCCGCATCACCACTCCTGCCCTTCTGTCCTCCAATGAGGATGAAGACTCGTACATCTAAGAGTGTGTATGCCTAGACTGAGCTAAGGCCCACGAGGACTTGAGTCTAGGTTAGCTTCTACAGCAGTGGAGAAGATCAGGGAGCTACTGTGATTTACATCCTCCTCATCCTCAACCTCATCCTCATCATCCTCCTCATCCTCCTCATTATCCTCATTATCCTCATTATCCTCATTATCCTCATCCTCCTCCTCCTCCTCATCATTATCCTCATCCTCCTCCTCCTTCTCCTTCTCCTCATCCTCCTCATCATTATCCTCAACCTCCTCCTCCTCATCATTATCCTCAACCTCCTCCTCATTATCCTCAACCTCCTCCTCATCCTCATCATCATCATCCTCATTATCCTCAACCTCCTCCTCATCCTCATTATCCTCAACCTCCTCCTCCTCATCCTCCTCATTCTCCTCCTCCTCATCATCATCCTCCTCATCCTCCTCATCATCATCCTCATCACCCTCCTCCTCCTCCTCCTCATCCTCATCATTATCCTCATCCTCCTCCTCCTTCTCCTCATCCTCCTCATCATTATCCTCAACCTCCTCCTCCTCATCATTATCCTCAACCTCCTCCTCCTCCTCATTATCCTCAACCTCCTCCTCATCCTCATTATCCTCAACCTCCTCCTCATCCTCATTATCCTCAACCTCCTCCTCCTCATCCTCATTATCCTCAACCTCCTCCTCCTCATTCTCCTCCTCCTCATCCTCCTCATCATCATCCTCCTCATCATCATCATCCTCATCACCCTCCTCCTCCTCATCCTCCTCCTCCTCCTCCTCCTCCTCATCATCCTCCTCCTCCTCCTCATCACCCTCATCCTCCTCATCACCCTCATCCTCATTATCCTCATCCTCATTATCCTCATCCTCATTATCCTCATCCTCATTATCCTCATCCTCATTATCCTCATCCTCATTATCCTCATCCTCATTATCCTCATCCTCCTCCTCCTCATCATCATCCTCCTCCTCCTCATCATTATCCTCAACCTCCTCCTCATTATCCTCAACCTCCTCCTCATCCTCATCATCATCCTCATTATCCTCAACCTCCTCCTCATCCTCATTATCCTCAACCTCCTCCTCCTCCTCATTCTCCTCCTCCTCATCCTCCTCATTCTCCTCCTCCTCATCATCCTCCTCATCACCCTCCTCCTCCTCCTCCTCCTCATCATTATCCTCATCCTCCTCCTCCTTCTCCTCCTCCTCCTCATCATTATCCTCAACCTCCTCCTCATCCTCATTATCCTCAACCTCCTCCTCATTCTCCTCCTCATTCTCCTCCTCATTCTCCTCCTCATTCTCCTCCTCATTCTCCTCCTCATTCTCCTCCTCATTCTCCTCCTCATTCTCCTCCTCCTCATCATCATCCTCCTCATCATCATCCTCCTCATCATCATCCTCCTCACCCTCCTCCTCCTCCTCCTCCTCATCCTCCTCCTCATCCTCATCATCCTCCTCCTCATCCTCCTCCTCATCCTCCTCCTCATCCTCATCATCATCCTCCTCACCCTCCTCCTCCTCCTCCTCCTCATCCTCCTCCTCATCATCATCCTCCTCCTCCTCATCCTCATTATCCTCATCCTCATTATCCTCCTCCTCATTATCATCCTCCTCATTATCATCCTCCTCCTCATCCTCATCCTCCTCCTCCTCCTCCTCATCACACAGGTAACCTCACCAGGTCCAGGTCCGGCGTCTGAGACAGCAGCTTCACGTACGCCCCGCCGCAGTCGATGCCCGTCTGGAAGTTCACCTCGTACCTGCGCACACAGCACACAGCTTTACTAGCATCACTTCACACTCCCACATCGTTCGAGGACATGGTGTCATGTCAGTCTCGAGTGTTGATGAGACCTCATAAGCAACATGTGACTCTCAGGAGATGTCAGTGCACTGTAATACTGAACACATGAACACAAACGCATGACTTTGATTGGTCAATTTCCACATCACAATATTTGAACTAAACGTTCTCTATGCTTGATCTGGACAGGCCCAGGTGAACTCCTGCGATGGATACTCACTGGAGGATGAGTGGCTTGGTGTCAAAGGTGAAAGGTCGCAGGAGGAGGCCAGAGATGGCATGATGCTTGGCTTTGGACTTCAACACCAGACCTTTATCTCCGGGGAGTTTAGTGTTCTGCATCTCCTCGACCTCCCACTTCCCTACACACACAACCACACACCATCAGCTCACACACATAAGACCACACACACCTTCAGCTCACACACACACCATCAGCTCACAAACACACACACACACACACACCTTCAGCTCACACACATAAGACCACACACACACACCATCAGCTCACACACACGCACCATCAGCTCACAAACACACACACACACACACACCTTCAGCTCACACACATAAGACCACACACACACACCTTCAGCTCACACACACACACCATCAGCTCACACACACCATCAGCTCACACACATAAGACCACACACACACACCATCAGCTCACAAACACACACACCTTCAGCTCACACACATAAGACCACACACACACACCTTCAGCTCACACACACACACCATCAGCTCACACACACAACCACACACACCATCAGCTCACACACATAAGACCACACACACACACCATCAGCTCACACACACGCACCATCACACACCATCAGCTCGCTCACACACACATTCAGCTCACACACACACACATTCAGCTCACACATTCAGCTCACACACACACGTTCAGCTCAAAAACACGTTTGCACAGCTCTCTCACACACACACACACACACACACACACACACACACAGCTCCTGCAAAGCTCTCTACAGCAGATGTCCTGTAGTTCTGTATTTTCAGGGCCGCTCATACGAAGCTCAGACTATCTAAACACACAAAGCCATCAGTCTGAAGCTGTCCTGTGATGTTCTTTAACTCTCAGGCTTTAGTGGATCGTATGCTGAACTACTCATTTTAGATATACACACTTTTTTGTATAAATGTTTATGTTTAATCATTAAGACTTTAGACGCACAGATGGGAATGAAACAGCAGAGTGAACTCACCGTCATACTTCGCGATCTCCTCATCAATGCCGTCCTTCTTGGCCTGAGACAGAACCCACCTAGAGGAGCACACGCTTTAAACACCCAGGCTCTTTCAGGGCATACTCAACACACATATCTTCATGAGATACACTACCGGTCAAAAATTCTATTCTCAAAGAAATCAATACTTTTATTCAGAAAAGACACTTTAAACTGATCAAGTGACAGTAAAGACATTTATAATGTTACAAAAGATTATATTTAAAATAAATTATTTTGACATTTCTATTCATCAAAGAATCCTGAATAAAATATATCATGGCTCCTTCAAATATATGTTTTCAACATCATCAAATCCTCATATTAGAGTGATTTCTGAAGGATCATGTGACACTGAAGACTGGAGTAATGATGCTGAACATTCAGCTTTGATCACAGGAATAAATTACACTTTACTGTATATTCACATAGAGAACAGCTGATTTACATTAGAACAATATTTCCCGATATAACCATTTGAACAGCTGTAATATATATTTATAACATTATGTTGTGAGGATGATGGACATCTTACCCCTGAAGTGTTCCTTTATCAAATGACTCGGCAAAGTAGTGCTCTCCCATCGGCTCCGGGGCTTTATACGTCACCTTCAGGAAAGACATGAGGGAAGATGTTAACCTAGTTGCTTTATATTTAACAACATCTGAGAAAGAGCCGTGTTCCAGGAAGGAGATACGGTCACATGGGTTTGCAACGACATCAGGGAGAGTAAATCTGGACTGAAGTACTTTAAGTGACTTGATCAATGATTGGCAAATCAAACACCTCAACCAATCACAGACAGTCTCTGCTTACATATCTGACCATTTGAAGCATTAGTTCACTTCAGAATTAAAATCTCCTGATGATTTTCTCTCCTCCACGTCATCCAGGATGTTCATGTATTTCTTTCTTCAGTGGAAAAGAAATAAAGGTTTTTGAGGAAAACGTTCCAGGATTGTTCTCCATATAGTGTCTTCAATGGGGTCCAACGGGTCGAAGGTCCAGATGTGAGTTTCAGTGCAGCTTCAAAGTCTCGACACGATCCAGCCGAGGAATAAGAGTCTCATCTAGACAAACCAGCGGACATTTATAACAGAAATAAACATTTATATACTTTTATCCACAAATGCTGGTCTTGCACTCGCTGTGATGTGACACACATTACATAATCAGGTTGAAAGGTCAAGCGGGACGTAGGTGTAAGAACAGACCTAAACTCAATCTCATTTTCTCCTCCTGCTTCAAAATCGTCCGACATCGTTGTTTTACCTTTTATTTGTTTATTTATTTTGTAAATGGCGTTTGACTTAGTCTTTGCACGTTGGCTTTGTAAACACTGGGTCTGTTCTTACACCTACGTCCCGCTTGACCTTTCAACCTGATTATGTAATGTGTGTCGCATCACAGCGAGTGTAAGACCAGCATTTGTGGATAAAAGTATATAAATGTTTATTTCTGTTATAAATGTCCGCTGGTTTGTCTAGATGAGACTCTTATTCCTCGGCTGGATCGTGTCGAGACTTTGAAGCTGCACTGAAACTCACATCTGGACCTTCGACCCGTTGGACCCCATAGAAGACACTACATGGAGAACAATCCTGGAGTGTTTTCCTCAAAAACCTTCATTTCTTTTCCACTGAAGAAAGACAGACATGAACATCTTGGATGACAGTAAATGATCAGGAAATGTTACTTCTGAAGTGAACTGCTGCTTTAAGCATGAAGGAGGCTTTGGTGGTTCAGGTCTTGTAAACGAGAGCATGAACTAAAGCTCTTACCGTGGGAACTGGTGGTGTAGTCGGGGTCGCTGGCTCCTCTTCCTCGAGCTCTTCCTCATGCATGTCGTCGATGGCATCTTCCACGTCCATGTCCATGTCGTCGGCCTCCTCCTGAGCGCTCACGTGCCCCGCGAGGAGCGCACACACACTCAGAGACACCAGCGCCACACACAACCGCATCTTCAGCTCCATAGTCTGCGCACACAAGACCAACCCATCAGACACTCTTATAACCAGAGCTTTCCTAGTTAGCTTCGTAAATCAGACAGGGCTTACCTGAAGTCACCAAAACTGACAAGTCAGCTTTATTTCTACAGCGCTTCATACAATACAGATTGACAATACAATCATACAAAGCAGCTTTACATGGATAAACAGGAAGATTCCTTCAGTTATGCTGCAAAGCCACTCTTAAAACACAGTTAGTTCAGTGTTGATTCAGTTCAGTTCAATAACTGTGTAAAGTTCGCCAGCTTCGGTGGTGTGCAGATCGAGGCTTCGAAACACCCCGACACGTCTTCACGGTGACCCCTAGTGGCCAGATGCAGCAAACACCCGGGCCAAACATGCATAAAAACACCTTTTACAAATCTATTGCTAATTTTTTATTGAAATTATAATCTTTCAAATGCAATTATCTAATCATCTAATAAGATTATCAAAGGTCTATGTTATTTGATCAATTGTCAGAGTTTGTTTGGTTTGTTCTATGATTGGCTCAGTTAAACAGGCCAATAAGAGACTATTAACTAGGCTACCATTATTCATTTTAATTATTCTAATGTCTAATTAAAACAGCTACAAATGTATAAAACTGCTCAGAGATCAGGTAAACCCACACACACTTGTTCAGTGGTTCTCAGTGACTCCTCATGATCGATCATGGGTCGACGGAGACCATCGCCCCCAGTGGTGAACCACTGAAACTTCGAAGAGTTTTGAAACGGTTGTGACGTAATGAAGCCTCGGTTACTGAAGTCACGTGACTCTGGCAGTTCGATACACGCTCCCAACCACTGATTCAGAACAAAAGATTCGTAAAGGTTTCGAATCTTAATGAAGCAGTGTTTTGAAATTGGCAGCTTAAGTATTTAGCAGCTCTACAGAACACAGTTCAATCAGTGCAGGCATAAGTCAAGCCCATAATAATACTAATGCTGAATCACATTAAACTCATGTTCCTGGTAATCTCGACTCAGAATAAGTTCCTCTTGCAGCATCTCTTCTCTGATGACGAGGGCGGAGCTGTAACCTGTCACTCACATGAGATCAGCCAATAGCAAACCACAACCATCCAATCAACTCCCCACAGACACAATCAAGCCCCGCCCACATCTGCTCGTTCGTTTCACTCAGATATACGACACAATAGAGGAGAAAAGACTCCGCCGCCAATTCAACACGCTCAATCGGCACAGTGAACAAAACTTCACTAACATTATTCGCAGGGAGTCTTCTATCCAATGACCACAAACTTAGTTTCATATTAAAAGTAACAAGAGTAACAAAGCCTACCTGATGCCTTTTCAAATGAATCAATATGGAATCAAGAGTCAGTGAATCAAATGGAATCAAGAGTCAGTGAATCAAATCGTCTCTAATCATCAACACATCAGGACTTCATCATTAGCAGGACATATGAAGTGAACTAACCCAATCACAGCACGGCTTACAGTTTTTAAGATATTGCTCAGACACTAAAAGTGTTCATCGAGGCTCACTCAGTGAAACACTCACTCACGTGCCGGACCTGCAAAACTACAAGCTCATTACGTGCTTCACACTCAGTTCGCTAGTGTAAAAAACTTTCACATCCGTGTGGAGTTTGGCGTGTGTGTGGCTAATCATTTGATGTTTGTGTGTAGAGTTACTAGACAATTAATATAGCTTTGAATGAAGTGTTTGCTCATGAAAGAGATGTGTGATGTTTTGCGTCTTGTGTGTGTTGTGTGTGTGTAGAGTTTTGAGAAAGGGAGCCATAGTTTCAAACTAACGTCAGTAGAAGTCCTCATTTCTATGGTCTTATTAGAGACACACACACGACAGCTACACTGGCTGATGCAAACGCCGGCCTGCAGTTGCCATCCCATAGTGCCCATGACTCCAGTCGCCACGGCGACGGCAGAGAGGCGGAGCCCTGCAGCATCAGCCCTTTTCTTTAATAAGATTTACCACAATCAGATTACACAAACAACCGGCGCGCACACACACACATTAACATGCAAACACACACTCCTCTGTAACTAACCAGCACTTTACCAGAAAATGTGGATAAAGCGATCGTTTCCCCGCTGCACTCGCCACCAGTCGCTGAAGAATCATCTGAAGCCGATCTAAATACTCTGATGACCAATATATGAGCTCAGTTTCAGTCCCGTCTCCAGTGTGTGTGTGTGTGTGTGTCCTCAGGGGCGTCCGTGAGCCTTCATCAGTTAAACACCACACACACCGCAGTGGTTATGAGCTCAACACACTCAGGATTACTGACACACTGAACCTGCAACATCACCATGGCACTCAAAACACAACACAACCACGGAAACACACACACACACACTCCTCCAGCCTTACAAACAAAACACACACACACACACACTCCTCCAGCCTTACAAACAAAACACTGCACGTGTTGATGAGGAATGACTGAAGATAGAATAAAATGTGTTTATTATTTAAAAGCAGAGGCTCTGTTAGCGCTGCACGATTCTGGAGAAATTGAGAATCACACATTCTTTGTTTAAAATAATTAGTTAATTTAGATTTTTTTTTAATTCAGTTTGAGTGAATGACTCGATCATGAAGTGTTCACTTGTCTCATTACTGGATGAATCAGTGTTTAAAGCTACACTGTGTAACTTTTTTAGTTGATTCTTAGCAAAAAACACTTAGTTCTTTCAAAAATATATGTGCTCATTAATGTATATTTACTTCTTTCAAGTAATAAAGTATTCTCGTAAGTTTATAATCTGCCATTGAAAGTACATACGGGTGAGGGGTTCGAATGCCGGTCGCCATGTTGCCCCTCCATCTTGAAACTACATTAGCCAAAGAGGGGCATACCAGTAAATTCAAGCTTCGCCTTTTGCGTTTTTCACTCAGTGACACCGTGACGAATGCGAGGGGGAGATTACTCGCGAGTGCCGGCAGATTTGAAAGATAGTGGTGTGTGTGTGTGTGTGTGTGTGTGTGCGCATGCTCACATTTGAAAGAGAGAATTAAAACGTCAACGCGACAGACAAATCAGCAAGACCAAAGTCAATATTGGAGTAACTTTTCCCAGATGGAAAGAGCTCATGAGGAGAAAAGATTTTAAAACGGACGCCGAGGTTGCCTGCTTTCTTCTCGACAGGTAATTCAGCCTGTTGTAATTCATTTGTGTAAATTCGAAGTTTTATAGTTGCTTGTCTAACCATAGCATGGTTGTGCATAACGCCAGAACGACCTCTAGTATAACTTCATCCTCGCGTCAATGGTGAAAAAGTATTGTTTACCTTGTAACATAAATCTGTGCTGCGACGAATCACAGGTGATGAATAGTTTTAAAGGCGCAATTTTTTAAGCTATATAAAAAAAGGACACAGTAAATTTTAGTTATTTTTAATTGCTTTTACTTTGTACACATTGTAACGTTAGCCTAATCTGATTATGCTGGGATAGCCGATTCCAAGGGTGACGTTTACCTCCTGACATCTGTCCTGTAGTTTTATTCATTTTAGACGTATTGTTTATTATTGTCATGGACGAAGTGGATAACTGGAAGCCATGTTAATCTTGGAATAATGCGGCCACCGTAGGAGTTAAAACGCCCTCGGAATTGAGAGGAACAGAAACTAATATTCACTGGGTAGTCATATACAATTTCACCGCTAGATGGGGGTAAAAATCACACAGTGTAGCTTTAACAAATCTCTAGAATGATTCAATGACAAATATATTTTGTAGCAGTCACTGGTCGCCACCTACTGGTGTGAGGCTGCAAGCGGAGGGGAAACGATCACGATCAAATTCTCCATATTAGCTGATAGATAAATGTCAGATTTCCTTTGAGTTTAAAGGCAGATTTTCGCTCCTATGTGAAAACAGATCGTTAACTGTGGTTTTAAACAACTCGTTATTGTCAGAAAATGACAAACACTTCATGTTTTTTTAATTCTTTACACTTCTCCAGTCATTTATAGCGCTGTTTCGTTACGCTTTTGGTGCATACACATTATTTCAAACTCTTGTTATCGATTTATCGAGGAACATTATATCACAATAATGATCATTTTATTGTTGTAATCGACATCAGTGTTTACATCTGAACTAATAACTTTTATCCCAGTGCTTCTGTGATAATCTGAACTATTGTAAGACAGAAATAATGATACGGTGAGGTTGAAAAGACTGTTTATGAAGCGGTTTCATATCTATACATGACAATCTCTGGATCAGAACACAGATCTGAACGTCCCTGTGATCAGAGGTTTAATAGACATAAGAGCCGAATCGCTGTGGAATAACATCGAGTGTGTGTTTGAAATGCCGATTGTGATCTTTTAATGATTAATCTCACAGCTCTAGGCTCTGTTCTTTCTTTTCTGAACGTTTTGTGAATGATCAAAAAGGCTAGCAACTTAAAACGCTGGCGGGGAAAGAGTTAAACCTCTCTGAACTGACCAGAGAATTTCACTTGAGGCTGATGTTTAAGAACAGGACACTTGAGTCGAGGATCCCTGGGGTTTCACAGTGTGTGTGTGTGTGTGTGTGTGTATTGTAGAGGGGTCACGGGGTCACAGGATCCAGTCCTGACCCATCTGTTGCTCATCTGTGGGGGAAGAGCGATTACACACACCAGCCCTCCACCATCAGCACTGTGAAGCTAATCTGGAGAGAACATTAGCATCTGAGCTGAACCAACGCGAGACGTCAGCAGAACTAGCGGTGAAGAGAGACTCCAGCATCTGCACACCTCCTCAATGAGGCCCGCTTGATTCTTAGAGATGAGCCGATTGCAATTCCCTTGGCCAATTATGATTGTGTAAGTGTGACCCGCCAATACTTTTTTATTATTGTAATTTGTAAGTGTAAATTTATTTCATTTCAGTGCATCCCTATTCATTTTACATCACTTTCTTTCTTTCAGTTATTTAAAAACATTTGGACTGAGAAGTCCTGAAATTAAACTGACACACTTTCTCACATTAACTCAGCGAGAAATAATGAGACTTTGACACGGCTCCAGCAGTGATTGACACGAGTGGCCACCAACCCTTCAGTTAATCGTCCACTCTCAGCCGATCAGTCACTCACTCCTCGAGCGGGTCTGGGCCGTCACTCACTCCTCGAGCGGGTCTGGGCCGTCACTCACTCCTCGAGCGGGTCTGGACTGGCCTGAGTCCATCACGCCCCATAACACACACATCTGGGCCTGGACGAGGCAGAGCTGACTGACAGTGAGCGTCTTCAGACCCAGATCTGCTCTGCTGATACACACATTAGAGCCGCCAGACATCGCCCTCAGCGGACAGGCTTCTGGCACTGACACCGTGTGCTAACTACACGCGCCGCGCGATTAAAGCTTCTTCTCCGTGTTCATCAGAGTGTGTGTCCTAACCCGCCGCGACGGCGACACGCGACGATTATATGTCAGAAACGGTTTCTATTTTTCTGTGTCGTCGCGCTGGAACAACAAACACAAAGTGTGGCGATGATAATCTCAGGTGCTGTTTATGTGCTTTATTTAATGTTAAAAGCGTGTCATGTGACTCTGAATATCATTTAGTGCTCCAGCTTTGAGGCTGTAAAAGCAATAGTGGATAATTCACCTCAGATCCTGAAATTAAACAAATGGAAACAAGAACGTTCAAACTGTGAACAAACAAGTGTATTCTTTGACAAAGATGGTTTTAGTAACTCAGCCTATGTATTTTAATAATGTTTAAATGGTGTAATATTTGTGAATTTGATTATGGAGCACTTATCCATTTTCTTGCGAGTGCGTCAAGATTACTCTCTGGTGCCGCGCACTCGCCGCGAGACTCCGCCCACACGCTGCTCTGATTGGCTGACTCCGCCCACACGCTGTTCTGATTGGCTGACTCCGCCCACACGCTGTTCTGATTGGCTGACTCCGCCCACACGCTGTTCTGATTGACTGACTCCACCCACACGCTGTTCTGATTGGCTGTGGGTTTTGATTGATTTTGACGCATCTTTACTTAAGACATTAATGACTGTGTTTATGTAAAGCATGAGTATTTAAGCTCAATAAGACGAGCTAAAGAGAACTTAATGCACTTTTAGTGTCGGCGCTCAGAGAAGCTCATGTCAGAACAGCATGAGAATAAACTGGCAAGTCTTTAAAGGGGACATATCATGTAAATCTGACCTTCTCCCGTGTGTAAGTGCTATAATCAGGTCCCCTGTGCTTCTACCAACACAGAAAACAAAGTGAAACCCAGTTTGTTTTGGTGAGCCTTTCTCTGCAAGCCTCTTTCTCTCCGATCAGATTTCTCTCTCCTTCTGACGCAAGAAGAGGATCTTATTATAATATTACGGCCCTTAATCTGCACGTTTACACACACCAGCCGACATTTGGTTCCTCAAGCGACAACAGACACCAGTTCTAACGCATCAGCTCATTTGCATTTAAAGGGACACACACAAAAACAACATGTTTTTGCTCACACCCAAAAAGGGGCAAATTTGACCAACTATAATAAATGATCTGGTATTTTGAGCTGAAGTTTCACAGACACATTCTGAGGACACCACAGATTTATATACATCTTGTGAAAGAGGCATAAAGACACCTTTAAAACGCATGCTTTCAGGCTAATACAAGACTTGATCTCCATATTGACAGTGTTTCTGAGACGATAACTGTTAGACCGTACATTATATCGGTGGTTTAAACACACAGTGCTTGTTTAACGGGGGTCCAAACAGGGGTGCGTTCAGCTGGGCACCCAACAGTGAACACACACACACACTTCCAGACACACGGTTAAGCCTCTTTACACTCGACTGCACTCACAGATCTGGGCTTGAGTCGATGGGGGAAGGTACCACAGACCTTCTACACACACACACACAACCTTCCCAGAGTGCACCAGTGAGGCGTGACGCGACGCCTCGGAGCAGGACACAGGCCATAAAAGTGGAGAGATAAATCTCTGTAGATAATTGGCGTGACCCGTTCACAGAGGAACAGTGTCGCACTTCTAGAAGAGCGTTCACACCGAGAGAATGTCATCTTTGGGTTAAATATGTAGCTATAGGTCAAAGTTGAGCTCTACATCTGATGTGCCAGAATCTGAACACACAGTTACATGTTAACAAGGGGTCACGACAACCATTTCCTTGCTGGCATGAGTTGCATGATTCCTCACACACACACACACGCACAAGGAAATAAGACGACTTCTGTTTTAATCAGACCAAACCTCATTAAGTGTCTCGCGTGCCCTTCTCCCCTAGGCCGGAAGTGACGGGTTAACTGACATGTGCTGCTCTAGTTCAGCCGGTCTGGCTTGTCCGTGTCCTATCCCTCCCACAGCCACGCTTTCCAGAAACATCCATGCACAAACTTAAACTGAAAGCAAAAGACTGTGTGGAGTGACATTTGATCACTGTATGCGAGGCTGATCGATGTGAACTGGCTCTCTAACACCTGCATCTAACTTTAGTTACACACACACGCTTGTATGCACACGCGAGGCTTCATGGGAAGATGAACTGAACCTCACAGGTACTGATTTAAAGCGCACTCATCGCATCAGTCAGCGCGAGCTCGACTAACTTCATCCACTGGAGAAGACCTCTGCCGGCAGCTCCAGCATTAGACACGAGCACACATCCATCTCGCGATCAAAACACACTCTCAACGACATGAAGCAGCTTTCAATGAGGAGTTCAGCTTTTCTGACATGACACCTGCATCTGTTAGCTTAGCTCAAGCGGCTAGCTGACCAACTAGCCTTCAGGTCAACGCACTTACTCTCCTTTTTACCCTCCATATATCCCCGCTTTCTTGCAATACCCCATCGCTAAACACTCTGCAGGTGCGCAGAAAGGCACACAGGTGTGGTAAAGCTGGTGTTTGCGGTGTAGTGTACTCACCCGTGCTCACTGATACAGCTCTCCGCCTGCGACTACAGCGCGTCACGTGTGGCTGTGGACGATGAATCCCCACACACAGGCCCCGCCTCCCGCACGATCCGATTGGCTGCGGAGTTCAGCGTGGGCACGCCTCTTAGACCCTGCGCGATGATGATTGGTCAGATTTGACGTCTGTCACAGACTGTGGTCTCCGCCTCCGACCTGCACCTCGTGGACGCCGCTGATTGGCCGAGGCGTACACGGAAATACACGCGCATTGGACACATCACAGCAGAAGCGAAAGATGACGGATTTAATATGAGGATCAGTTCATGACTAGCTTTCAAAAGTGTTAAATTCTTTATTTTTTCTCACTTATGACATGCCTTATCATAAGGAATATTATTTAATCAATCTGATACTTCTAATATTTAATTTAGTGCATACGTTGTAGGTATGAGCATTTTCATTAAGTATTTCATATTTTTAAAACTGTAAGTATTTGCTAACTTTTTAATGAACTTTAATATATATATATATATATTTTTGTTCGTTTGTTTTGTTTATTAACACACCTTTTTGGCTGTATTTGTAAATCTTTAAAACCAACGCATAAAAAAGAAAGAAAGAAAAATATGACTAATATTTATAAAACAATCAAACACCCACAGCTCACCTACATTACATTTTATAGCATTCAAAGATTTTGACAAAATTTGTTTGTCATAAAGGCTTCTGCCTAAATGTTTGAATTCAATAAAATTAGATTTGTAGACAAATGTAACGCTTTCTTTTCTCTTTCGAGGATGATTGTGTCTAATACACAGAGAGATACCTTCATTTAGTACAACATCACTATAAAATCTTTGGTATTTTGAGCAAATAACTGTGAATGTAGAGTCACTATGAACTGACAGTAATATAATCACACTGCACTGAGATTATGATCTTATCGCATCTGTGTAACATCACCAGCAATAGCTTTATAACCACTGACTCCCATTGTATATATATAAACAGTAATAAAAACCAGAGACATTTCTCAAAATATCTAATAAAAGGAAGTTACAGTAAATGGTATTAAATCTTCATCCCTTAAAGGGACAGTACACCTTCATCATTTAGTTGCCCCAAACCTGAATGTGTTTCTTCTGCTGAACACAAAAGAAGATATTGTGAAGAATGTTGGTAGCTAAACAGTTGATGAACCGCACTGACTTCAGTGGTATTTCCCCATGTGGAAGTCACATGTTCAGCAGAAGAAGCTCGTCCAGGTGTGGAACAGTGATGGTTTTCGGGTGAACTGTCCCTTCGTGGAAGCACTGGTGTGGGTTTCACAGGGTTCAGTGTGTAGATAACTGACATCAGATCAGTCTAAACTGTAAAGCTGCTTTAAATGATGTGTATTGTGAAAAGCGCTGTTCAAATAAATGTGAATTGATATCTGGTTTCTTGTTCTGCGAGTGAAACTGAGCTCAGTGTTCAGGACACACCTGCAGTGTTTCAGGTGAGCATCATCATCATCTTCATCATCATCATCATCAGTGGTGAGACCGGTAGAGCGAGACGAGTTCACTCGCTCCATAAACACGGTTAGTCTCACAGAAACTGTGCTGGAGGGGCAGATGCATTCACAGACACAAGTGATTCGATAGTAGGATATCATTCGTATCTCGATTTATTATCACTTGTTTTAAACACTTCCACACATGCATGACCAAACTTAGTGTATTATAGTTGCCATATCAACACTATATAGAGAAAAAAATTAACATTCAGAAATCTTTGGAAGATATCACTGAACATTTAGTTGACCATATAGCAAAGTAAATTTCTTATGTTAATTTTTCATCTCTGTTTTTTGTGTTTATTTAAAATTAGACAAATCTGGTGTTATTTTAATCTTATATCTGTTATTTAACAGGTGATGCTGATCTAACAGCAGAAGACACTAGCAGGGTTTGAACCGGGGCATGTTGTCACACTGCGTTACAATGAGCCTCTATTAGAACTATGATATTCTATTCTAGACTTTTATCAATTCTATTGAGAAACAATGAGAAAAATGTGAATAAAGACTGAGTGTCAATGTTCTGTAATTATTAGGCTATTAGTGTTGAACTGTGCTGTATAGCTGTGTTTTCCCACGAATTTGTTGTCAATTTTTTATTTTATTTTTAATTATTAAAAAGTGCCATTATTTTATACGAAAAAGTTAATAATTGTATTTTATTGAGAAAATATTTTAGTTTGTCTAGTATATTCTTTGATTAGATCAGATAATATTTTAATCTGTCATATGGTCGTGTTATAATAATGTACTCCACCTATGGGGCATGTTGTCACACTCACTTACATTCTTTCAGGGTAAATCAAGGAAAGAGTAAACACTGTATTAATGAAACATAACCACATAATTGTACTAGTGTGAAATGAATGAGGGAAAAATAATAATACTCTGAAGCCTAAGCAGATCTAGCCTCCACAAACTGAGAAAGGGTAAGGTTGTGCCCCACTCTCTCCTACTTTGCTGTTTAACAGCATATAAACACTGAAGTCAAGTTTGGACTTTGACTTTATTTAATTCAGCTGCGCATTACATGCTCATCTGAGTTTATGGATCAAACCGGCCAATCAGGAGAAAGCGATGAAGCGACAGTGAAGCCGTCGCGAGTCACGTGACTGATGCCGAGGGTCACGTGATGTTCTGCACAAATCTTCTGTTTCTTTCTTTCTTTCTTCTGCTCCAGATCTCCTGAAACGCGCTGGTCCTCCTCTAACACTCAGGGCTGAGCTGCTGTACAGAAGTGTTTCATAAACTAAACGGAGATCGTTCAGAGCCCGTGTGCAGCATCTGACTGCACATTAATCATTTCTGTTATCAGACAGTGTGCAAACACCCGTGCACTGACAGACACTGAGCTGAACGGGTCCGTTATGGAAATATTCTCTGAACATTCAAAACATTCTTGGTGATGACGTCATGACGTTATCATGGGAACGCTACTTTCGAACGTTCTGAAACATTTAAAAAACGTTCGATTAACGTCTAAAGAAACCGTTTCAGAAAAAACTCCCATGAAGGATGTATATGTGAAGACCATCGATGCAAACGCCTCTGAAAGCCACCTAATGTCACAAATGAGATGACAATATTGACTGAATGCTCTCGCTCATCAATACTCACTTCAGACTCACTAAACCCCCTCAGCCCGTTCATAATGCCGGTCCTTAGGTAGAAACATAGGAGCCTGATACAAATGTTAATATTAAACAAACACTTTAGACGGACTTGGAGGCCTTTGCATCTCTTCACATGTTCTTGTAGCCTACTTCTGTTTTGAGAACATGATTAAAGACTTTGAAAAGCTTCTCGTTAGGCTACTGGAGGAACGTTTGTTCATAACCGTGAGAACGGTCCTGTCTCTCACATGAGCTCTGCACTGCGGCACATTCAGCCAGGAGAACACACCGCGAGAACACACCTGTAACCTGTCCTCACTGAGAAGAAAAACACGAGGGAACGCTTTAATGTGAGGTGACGTAGTTACACGTCATTCCGTGTCAACTCAACCAGATCACATTTTTGATTTTGTTCATATTTTTTCTGAAGAAATACAAACATAAATAGTGATGAAAGCCCAAATATTAAATATCACAGATGTACAGGGTGGGCCATTTATATGGATACACCGTAATAACATGGGAATGGTTGGTGATATTAAAGTCCTGTTTGTGGACTTCTAAATGGCCACCATGGTCACCCATCTTGAGGAGTTTGCCCCCTCACATATACTAATGTGCCACAAACAGGACTTTAATATCACCAACCATTCCCATGTTATTACGGTGTATCCATATAAATGGCCCACCCTGTATATTTACTGAGTAATCCGCTATTTGGAGCCAGATTATAGGGATGGACAAATGACATTAGAAAGACAGCAGCATCATTGTTTTATTTTTAGATTTGTAGATCTATTAGTGAAATCTGTTGACTTTATCAATCTGTGTTGCATTATATGCCAACAGTGACCGCTCAAAAATGGCTAAAAACACTTGCCTCAAGTTTGCATGCATGTAACTCCTATCTTAATATACTTTTAGATTCTGGTTCTTAAACTTTTCTTTTGGTATCTTCATTTTAAAGGTCCTCGATGATTCAACCCCAGAGATATGGAGATCTTAATGCGGCTCAGTGAGTAAAATGGTCAATTGTACACATCTTCAGTGGTCAAAACCCAAACGTGGGCCACTTTGCATAGAGAAATGTATCTTGTGTTTTCTATCAGCTCAGTTGCATTGAACTTAACCTGTCTGAGTGTTTTTATAACGTTGTTATGCCTGTAACTCTAAAAGTATTAAAGATATCTTAATATCCTTCTAAATCCCCATTCTTAATGGACTTTTCTTTTGTAATCTTCATTTTTATCAGGCTCTATAGTTCAATCCCATAGATATTGGGATCTCAAAGCAGCTCCATGTTCAAATTGTTGAATTTGATTTTCAGTGGTCAAGAACCAAATGTAGGTAACATTTCAAACAGCCGGTAGTTATTGTGTTTAAAGAAGAATGCCTGAAGAACAAATAACACTGAAACTATGGATCTAGTTTCCCTCGATCAAGACAACTGAACACAACACACGTCTCTGAGTGCACAAAACAAACATTTCCCAAAGTTTACATGCCTGTAACTCAAGAAGTGATAAAGATATCTTAATGTCCTCTTAGAATCTTGTTCTTATGAAACTTTTCTTTTGAGATCTTCATTTTTAAGGCCCTCGATGGTTCAATCCCAGAGATATTGGGATGTCAATGTGGAAACTTGTAGTTATGATACTGAGTATCTGAGTAAGTGGCCCACGTTTGGGTTTTGGCCACTGAACATGTGCACAATTCACTATTTTACTCACTGAGCCACATTAAGATCTCCATATCTCTGGGGTTGAACCATCGAGGACCTTTAAAATGAAGATGCTAAAAGAAAAGTTTGTTGAGAACCAGAATCTAAAATGATATCAAGATATCTTTAATACGTCTTGAGTTACAGGCATGCAAACCTGAGGCAAAAACAAAACAAGAAGTGCTTTCCCCCATTTTTGAACCGTCACCGTTGGCGAATAATGAAACAAGGATTGATGAAGTCAACATATTTCACTAATAGACCAGCCAATCTCTGTGGAATAATGAAATAATGATGCCGCCATCTTTCTAAAGTCATTTCTACACCACTGTAATCTGGCACCAAATCTCTGGTGAAAACTGTCATTTTAACCTCTCTACAAAATAATGGATTACTCAGTAAATATACATCTGTGATATATTTAATATCTTGGCTTTCATCACTATTTATGTTTGTCTTTCTTCAGAAAAAATAATAACAAAATGTAAATTTGAGCTGGGAAGTTTCTGAAATCTGGTTGATTTGACACGGAACGACTGTAAATTATGCATAATTAACCAAACCGTAACTACAGTACATAGTTCATTAATATCACTCAGTACTTATATGAGTACAATGTACTTCACTTTGAAATAAAGTGCAACCAATAATAATAAAGTGTCTGTATAAATGAAATGATTGATTGATTTAATGAACAGAAGAGATCAGCAGCATACTCTAGTTACAATAGACGTTCCTCTTGCGTCTCTGTGGACGGACTTTGGAAACACACGCCTGTGCAGAACTAACACATCTCTAGCACGTGTGTGTACTCTGCATGTATCCTCATAAATACAATAAATACACACCTTTTGGAGTAGCCTAAACAGAAGCATGTGCCAACTAATGTACAACACAAACTGAACTTTGAAAATCAAATGTCGAGTAGGAAATTAAGAAGAGTCCTCCACTCCAAAAGCAGCATTAGTCGAAGTCCAAGTGTGTGTGAGACGGGCGAGAGCGTCCAGGAGCCCGTGACGACAGACCAGTGTAATTACAGGAGCTCAGCCGTGAGCTTATGTACATATAAATACAGTTTACAAAAGACAGTGTCGTCATCATCATCATCAGTCTGTGTGTGTGTGTGTGTGTGTGTGTGTGTGTGTGTGATCCTCTGCTGTGTCCAGCAGGCGGCGCTACAGGACCGGTGTGTGTGGAGCAGAGAGAGAGCTGGTCGTCCCGCACCAGAGAGAGCTCAACACACACACACAGGTGTTGATGAACATCAGTCACTCCGCTTTCTTGATGAACATCTGGACACAGAGAGAGAGAGAGAGAGAGAGAGAGAGAGAGAGAGAGAGAGAGAGAGAGAGAGAAGGAGAGAGAGAGAGAGAGAGAGAGAGAGAGAGAGAGAGAGAGAGAGAAGGAGAGAGAGAGAGAGATAGATAGATAGATAGATAGAGAGAGAGAGAGAGAGGGGGGGAGAGAGAGGGAACTGTGAGTGTGTGTTTGCACATGACGTGGGGACACTGGGCTATATGTACAACAGAAAAGGACAAAATGCATATAATCAAAATACAAATGATAAAATATATGGGTAACACTTTACAATAAGGTTCATTAGTTAACATTAGTTACTGTATTTACTAACATGAACTAACTATAAGCAATACATTTATTACTGTATTTATTCATCTTTGTTAATGTTAGTTAAGCTGTTCATTGTTCATGTTAGTTCACAGTGCATTTACTAATGTTAACAAATACAACCTTTGATTTAATAATGTATTAGTGAATGCTGAAATTAACATTAAGATTAATAAATGCTGAAGAAGTGTTGTTCATTCATAGTCAATGTTTCTAAGGTAGTTAACTAACATTAACAAATGAAACATTATTGTAAAGTGTTACCAATATATAATATACAAATAAAATTATGTATACATTGTAACAAATTAATATAAAATAAAATTGTATTTATTCAGGGATGCACTGAATTGATCAAAATGAGTGACGGTAAAGACATTTATGAAGTCACAAAAGATTATATTTCAAATCAATTCTGTTTTTCCCAACTTTCTACTCATCAAGGAATACTGTATCAAGTGTATCAGGGTTTCCATAGGAAAAACTTGTTTTCAACACTGATAATAATCATAAATGTTTCTTGATCATCAAATCCTCATATTAGAGTGATTTGTGAAGGATCATGTGACACTGAAGACTGGAGTAATGATGCTGAAAATACAGCTTTGATCACAGGAATAAATTACACTTTACTAGATATTCACATAGAAAACAGATGATTTATATTATAATAATAATTCACTGTTTTACTGTATATTGATCATATAAATGCAGCTTTGATGAGCAGAAGAGCCTCTTTCAGAAGTTAATGGCAGTTAATATTATACATTACAGTTAAATTATATTAAATTATAACAGAAATAAATATAAAGTAAAATCCAGTGCCTTATACTGTATATTATCTCACAGTTATATAATATTTTGTTGCTTTTTACTGATTTACTATGTGTAAAACTCTAAATACAGTAAATCTAATTCCTCTGTTTTTGATCATAGCTGATCTGTGTAATTTCTGCTCTTGTCTGTGTTTGTAATCTATTATGTTGTATATGCTCTAATTTTGATGAGCTTTTGATATATTGTACAGAATCTTGTAGCCATAAAAATAAAGCTGACATTGACATTTTTACCTGATATAATGATACAAAAATATATATAAAAATATATATAATATATAGTCAGAAGTGCCATTGATAAAAAAAAGTGTTCGATTTTACAACGGAGAACACTGTAATAGCATTATTTTCCTTCGTGACAAAAAATATTGAGGTCTTTTTTTTGCTAACTTTTCAGTTTCATGAATTTTTTGAGTTCATTTAACACTACAAACAGTTACTCAGAAGACCCTCTAGGAAAAACCACAAAGTTAAAACTATTCTTAAAGCAAATATATATATATATATATATATACAAATAAAAAATATATATACATATAAGCACGATGCATTAAAAGCAGGGGGTGAAAACATTTGAACAGGATGAAGATGTACAAATTTGTCTTATTTTGTTTAAATATCACTGTTTTTCATTTAGTACTGCCCTTCAGAACCAACAGAAGACACTTGCATGTTTCCCGCAATATTTGCACAGATTCTGCCAGGTGTATGTAAACCTCTGAGCACGTCTGCATATATATACATGTATAGGGTTGGTATCTTTGAATTTTAACGATTTAAATTTCGATTCTGCTTATCGATTCCGATTCTTATCGATTCCTGATTTTGATTTCAATATGGTAAAAAACCAAAAAACATTCACATTTAGTCTAATTGCATTTAACATTTAATTGTATCTGAATATCATGAACACTAATCTACAGGCTCAGGAACACTTACAAGAGGAGCGTTTGCCTGTGGTTTAGAAACACCACAGAAGAACAACTAGACTAACTGATAGGGCTGGAACGGTACATGTATTCGTATCGAACCGAATCGTGACTTCTGTGTACCGTTCCACCCCTACTAACTGATATACACTTCAAGCATTATTAAAGACAATTAACACTCAGTGATTAAAAAATAACGTAATAAATTAGCAATCGCAGCAAATAGACACAACTGAGCAAATATACGACTGAAATAAACATTGGTTTAAGATGTTCAGGTATTCAGGTTCAGAAACTGTAATCAAATGTAAAATAACACTGAACTTTATTAATAAAATATACATTAGAAATATAGTTGCAAAGGTTATTCAGTGAAGAACGAGTGAATCTTCTCTGTCTTTTGTCTGATCAGTGTTATTATAGGGCAGGAATATTAGTGCTGTCACTTTAAGAGCTGCACAGATACACACTGATCCAGTATACTGACACACACACAGATCCAGTATACTGACACACACACAGATCCAGTATACTGACACACACACAGATCCAGTATACTGACACACACACAGATCCAGTATACTGACACACACACAGATCCAGTATACTGATACACACACTGATCCAGTATACTGACACACACACAGATCCAGTATACTGACACACACACTGATCCAGTATACACACACACACTGATCCAGTACACTGACACACACACTGATCCAGTATACTGACACACACACAGATCCAGTATACTGACACACACACTGATCCAGTATACTGACACACACACTGATCCAGTACACTGATCCAGTATACTGACACACACACTGATCCAGTACACTGACACACACACTGATCCAGTATACTGACACACACACAGATCCAGTATACTGACACACACACTGATCCAGTATACTGATACACACACACTGATCCAGTATACTGACACACACACACTGATCCAGTATACTGACACACACACTGATCCAGTATACTGACACACACACTGATCCAGTATACTGACACACACACTGATCCAGTATACTGACACACACACACTGATCCAGTATACTGATACACACACACTGATCCAGTATACTGACACACACACACTGATCCAGTATACTGACACACACACAGATCCAGTATACTGACACACACACAGATCCAGTATACTGACACACACACACTGATCCAGTATACTGACACACACACTGATCCAGTATACACACACACACTGATCCAGTATACTGACACACACACACACTGATCCAGTATACTGACACACACACACACTGATCCAGTATACTGACACACACACACACAGATCCAGTATACTGAGACACACACTGATCCAGTATACTGACACACACACACTGATCCAGTATACTGACACACACACTGATCCAGTATACTGACACACACTGATCCAGTATACTGAGACACACACTGATCCAGTATACTGAGACACACACACACTGATCCAGTATACTGACACACACACTGATCCAGTATACTGACACACACACTGATCCAGTATACTGACACACACACACTGATCCAGTATACTGACACACACACTGATCCAGTATACTGATACACACACTGATCCAGTATACTGACACACACACTGATCCAGTATACTGACACACACACTGATCCAGTATACTGATACACACACTGATCCAGTATACTGACACACACACTGATCCAGTATACTGACACACACACACACTGACAGTATACTGACACACACACTGATCCAGTATACTGACACACACACAGATCCAGTATACTGACACACACACTGATCCAGTATACTGACACACACTCCTGGTGTGTATCAGTATACTGGATGGTTTCATGGTTTAAAGTCATATTGAAATGCTCACAAAGGAATCGATAAGAGGAATTGAAATTATTATTTTATATCAAGTATCTGATTCCAGAATTCGATTCCAGGTTATATACAGTGCTATGCATAAGTTTAGACACCCATGCTAAAGTTGACTAAAAAAAGGAATAAAAAATCATATTTTGGAAATTGAACTTAATGCCTTAATTAAAAAAATTAGGAAAAATCCAACCTTTAAGGACACCAATTTTCTCTGTGAATGAATAATGTATCGTAAATAAATAAATGTTCTTCCTTAAAATACAGGGTGCATAAGTCTGGACACCCCTATGTTAAATTCCCATAGAGGCAGGCAGATTTTTATTTTTAAAGGCCAGTTACTTCATGGATCCAGGATACTATGCATCCTGATAAAGTTCCCTTGGCCTTTGGAATTAAAATAGCCCCACATCATCACATAGCCTTCACCATACCTAGAGATTGGCATGGTTTTATTTCAGTTAGCCTAATAGCTAGTTTGATTTGCATTGAGAGATGATCTTATGGAAAGTACCCCATGCCAATCTCTAGGTATGGTGAAGGCTATGTGATGATGTGGGGCTATTTTAATTCCAGAGGCCAAGGGAACTTTATCAGGATGCATAGTATCCTGGATCCATGAAGTAACTGGCCTTTAAAAATAAAAATCTGCCTGCCTCTATGGGAATTTAACATAGGGGTGTCCAGACTTATGCACCCTGTATTTTAAGGAAGAACATTTATTTATTTACGATACATTATTCATTCACAAAGAAAATTGGTGTCCTTAAAGGTTGGATTTTTCCTAATTTTTTTAATTAAGGCATTAAGTTCAGTTTCCAAAAGATGATTTTTTATTCCTCTTTTTAGTCAACTTTAGCATGGGTGTCTAAACTTATGCATAGCACTGTATATAAATATTTCCTTTAGATGAAGAGAATGAGGTTGTGTGTGAGAGTGTGTGTGTGAGTGAGAGGCTGTACCTCGCTGAGAATGACCCACACCGGAGAGTCGGTCAGCACTGAGAGTCTCAGAGCCTCCAGCGGCCCGAAGGAAGAGTCCACCTCGCCCTCCGCCATCCCGTTCTCAAACCTCCCTGAGGACACACACACACACACACACACACACACTATGACACGATCCTCACACACATCAACACAATCAACTCTTCTGAGATCATGTGCGGAAGAGCAGGCTGAGGCAGATCGGGACAAACCTTCATACTTTAAAGCATTAGTTCACTTCAGAATTAAAATCTCCTGATGATTTTCTCTCCCCCACATCATCTAAGATGTTCATGTCTTTCTTTCTTCAGTGGAAAAGAAATGAAGGTTTCTGAGGAAAACACTCCAGGATTGTTCTCCATATAGTGTCTTCAATGGGGTCCAACGGGTCGAAGGTCCAGATGTGAGTTTCAGTGCAGCTTCAAAGTCTCGACACGATCCAGCCGAGGAATAAGAGTCTCATCTAGACAAACCAGCGGACATTTATAACAGAAATAAACATTTATATACTTTTATCCACAAATGCTGGTCTTGCACTCGCTGTGATGCGACACACATTACATCATCAGGTTGAAAGGTCAAGCGGGACGTAGGTGTAAGAACAGACCCAGTTTTTACAAAGCCAACGTGCAAAGACTAAGTCAAACGCCATTTACAAAATAAATAAACAAATAAAAGGTAAAATAACTATATCGGACGATTTTGAAGCTGGAGGAGAAAATGAGATTGAGTTTAGGTCTGTTCTTACACCTACGTCCCGCTTGACCTTTCACCCTGATGATGTAATGTGTGTCGCATCACAGCGAGTGTAAGACCAGCATTTGTGGATAAAAGTATATAAATGTTTATTTCTGTTATAAATGTCCGCTGGTTTGTCTAGATGAGACTCTTATTCCTCGGCTGGATCGTGTCGAGACTTTGAAGCTGCACTGAAACTCACATCTGGACCTTCGACCCGTTGGACCCCATTGAAGACACTATATGGAGAACAATCCTGGAGTGTTTTCCTCAAAAACCTTCATTTCTTTTCCACTGAAGAAAGAAAGACATGAACATCTTCTTGGATGAGTATATTATCAGGAAATGTTAATTCGGAAGTGAACTAATGCTTTAACTAATTAAGTTGAAAAACACACCATTGAGAGTGTACTGTACCATACATGATTTCCTGTGAAATATCTCACAAAACACACCAAATAAACCAACACACAGCAGAGCAGGATACAATGACATTTGACTTTGGATGATAAATATTTTGAATGATTCACATGTATTTTTGCTGGATCCTGCAGTGCTCCGAAGCGTCTGCTTGGATTATATTCAGCACATTAATGACTGAAGGGGAAACTGACGCTCTGACACGAGGGACGGGCCTCAATAAACCCTGAGGCGCAGTAATCAGACAGACATACATAATCATAATCATGAGAGGGAGACAGCCAAACAGATCAAAAACACTTCAGGCTTTTCAGAACCAAGATCTGCTAGGATTTTCTCCACGGATTTGGAGTGTGAGTTCAGCAAGAGAAAGACAGAGAGCATTCATGATTCACACTAGGGCTGGTTACTGACACAAATTCAATATGGATTCATTTATATATATATCTCAGGTAAACGTCAATCTTTTTCAATAGAGAAAAAAAAGTTTATCGGGAACCAGTTTAAACCATACATTAGGCTAAGGGTTCACATTAACAACTGATTCATATATATACATTTTTTATTATATTAAAGTCATAACTTTTGAATGACATTATGTTACTGCTCCAATTCGTTTTTTGAAATGTATACATTTGTTTTCATGACAGATTTATTCAAACATAGAGGAACAGTTTAAGTCAAAATATAATGAAAATGTAATATAGTGCATATATTTATCAAAACGCTCCTTATTTTTCCATCTGACTATCGAGTTTATGATCACTGAATGGCTTTTCTGAGGTAAATATGACGTTATATTGTTTTATTGACGTCTTTCTGCGGTTGAAACACTGATTGATGGATTACATGAGACATGACTGAGTTCAGTGAGTTGTTCTGTATCTTCTGATGTTCACTGATGTTTATTTGCTGCTGTAACTAGTAAAGAGGAAGAGATGATCGCTTCAAGAGACACAAACACACATTTACTGACTGAATTAAGTGATGAAACTGACAGAATTTAAAAGCTGAGACTTTGTTTCATATCAAAAATAACAAAGCACAAAGCTAATTGTGACTATTGACTGCGAGGAGCTACAAATAATGTTTACTGAAGTTTTGTTCAACTGAAAACAGCACTGACTAAAAGACTGATTCTTTTGATTTAAGAATCAATATCTAAATGAGAATAAATTGCAGTCGAGAAATCGGTACGTTCAACCCAATCCCAAATAAAACCAACATCTTTTCCATGTGTTGAACTGAAGTGTTGGAGAAGTGTAACACTGGCGCTCTCTCAGGAGAATGTCACTGTGGAGACGCTTTAATGGCGCCATATGATATTACATCAATTCTGCATAGTATAAATGAGTAAACAGGTTCAAGATGGTGAAAACAAGACAGGTGTTTGAATAAACCGTCAGAAAAGATAACTTATTTAAAGCCACAATTACGCCATCACGCGCTTCATCCGAGCATGAGTGTTGTGTATGGGCTGAATCATGAATACTGCTGCTGTAGTTAGTGTGTGCTTCACAGGTGTGCGCTCACCTATTCTGATGAAGCCGTCTTCTGTGCGCTGGTACTTCGGCGTCTTCTCTCTCCCCTCCTTCAGTGCTTCTTTCTCCGACTGAATATTCTGATCAAGAGGGACAGAAGTGTTGGAGTGTTTCAGCATGTAACACACACACACACACACACACACACACACACACACACACACACACACACACACACACACTCAAGTCATTTATCAACAGATTAGCCCATAATCTAGTTTTTACAGTAAAAACAGCAAACATATTGCAAATGATCTCAATTAATACATTTATATTTAATTATTTAGCAGATTAAACTAACAGCAGGGCAACAATATACAAGTGCCGTGACCAGTCCCAGTTAGTCCAGCACAGGACACGTAGCAAGGTGTTTTTTACATAGATATATAATAGTAAGTGTTAGTATTAATGGGTTGAAGGTGTGACAAAAGAGAATCAGCAGTTTCTTATAAGTGGCTAAAGACTCGGGTTGAGTTCTGCAGCGAACAGTCCAGGTAAAGCTCTGTGAAAGTGGTTCTGTGCCTCTTTGGGATGATGCACCACAAAGCTTCTGGAAGACACATCGGTCTGAAGTAATGAGTTTAGGAATAGGGATGCAGAGCCATTAATTAGATTTGTCATTTAATATAATTACTGATTTCTTTCCAATTCATCCTTTTTTTACACAACTCCTACTGTTTTGTTAAGCTCAACCCTTTTATATTATGTTTCTTGAATATGCGGGTTTATCAGTAACCAATATTTGGACTCAAACTAGCTAGTCCTAACTCTGTGATACATTCATTTATAAAGGACTAAATATGCATCTCGCAACTTTAAAACTATATTCAGAGAAGAAAAAACAAAACAAATATTGGTAACAGGGTTGCAAAAGTCAAAAGTATTTCAATCTATTACACATTTTTTAATCAAAAATATATTTTCAAACTGACATCTTCAAATTAATGTGGAAACAACATAAATATTTTTAATATTTCAGCTTTTGCTTTTATCAAACCACCTAGCAACCACTCAGAACATCCTAGCAACCACCCACAGCACTGGGGATGAGTTCTGCACAGACAAACACAACTCTTTTCTTCGTGAAATGTAAAAATCTCATTTAGCCCTTTATTCTGTTGCATGCAATAATCTCTATATGAATGAGCAGTTTATGAAAGCGAGTGCAACTGTATTTTTCCAGATTGGAGATGATATTCCTTTATTAAAAAAATATTCAGTTTTGGCAAAAGATTCTTCAGAAAGTGATATATTGAACCAATCTGTATTTCTGCTTTTCTGTCAAGAGCATATAATAAAAATGACAGCAAAAATAGTTAAAGTGTGAAGGATGCATTAAAGAGAAGTGACGCAGGAGCCCTGAGCTGACATTTAGAGGGAGGAACACTCTTAAATATAAAGGTTATTTATTGGCATTAATGGTTTCAACAAGAACCTCTGACATCCATGGAACCTTTCCATTGCACAAAAGGTTCTTTATAGTAGAAAAGGGTTCTTTCGATTTAAAAAAAAAAAAAAATGTTCTTAACGCTAAGAAAAAAATGGTTCTTTTAAGAACTGATCACTGAAAGGGTTCTTTGGGGAAGCAAAAGTGGTTCTTCTATGGCAAACTTTTGGAATCTATTTTTAAGAGTGCATGAATTTTAAAGGTTGTTTATGGAACCATCAATGCCAATAAAGGCCCTTTATTTTTAAAAGTGAAGCTCAGCGCACACATTCACAGCAGTTGTTCCTGTTGATGAAGGGCATCTCCAGAACTCCAGTGGTTCAAGTCTTCCCTCTCAGCAGGTCCTTCAGGGTGTCGTGGAGGGGTGAGGTGTCCCAACATCGAGCTACTGGAGTGCCTCAGGGCTCAGTGCTGGGACCGCTTCTCTTCTCCATCTACATGTCACCCAGAAACATGGCTTTTCCCATCAGTGTTATCATCTAGCTACTGGAGTGCCTCAGGGCTCAGTGCTGGGACCACTTCTCTTCTCCATCTACATGTCATCATTAGGATCTGTCATTCAGAAACATGTTTTTTCCCATCACTGTTATCATCTAGCTACTGGAGTGCCTCAGGGCTCAGTGCTGGGACCGCTTCTCTTCTCCATCTACATGTCATCACTAGGATCTGTCATTCAGAAACATGGATTTTCCCATCACTGTGCTGGGACCGCTTCTCTTCTCCATCTACATGTCATCATTAGGATCTGTCATTCAGAAACATGGATTTTCCTATCACTGTAATCATCTAGCTACTGGAGTGCCTCAGGGCTCAGTGCTGGGACCACTTCTCTTCTCCATCTACATGTCATCATTAGGATCTGTCATTCAGAAACATGGTTTATCCCATCACTGTTATCATCTAGCTACTGGAGTGCCTCAGGGCTCAGTGCTGGGACCACTTCTCTTCTCCATCTACATGTCATTCAGAAACATGGCTTTTCCCATCACTGTTATCATCTAGCTACTGGAGTGCCTCAGGGCTCAGTGCTGGGACCACTTCACTTCTCCATCTACATGTCATCCAGAAACATGGCTTTTCCCATCACTGTTATCATCTAGCTACTGGAGTGCCTCAGGGCTCAGTGCTGGGACCGCTTCTCTTCTCCATCTACATGTCATCACTAGGATCTGCCATTCAGAAACATGGCTTTTCCTACTACTATGCTGATGACACACAACTCTACCTCTCATTGCAGTAAGAGGATCCGACGGATCCTTGCGAAGACTTGTGATCCTGGCCAACCCAACACTTCATCATAACTTCTCCATTCAGCTGGGTTCATCATCCATAACTCCATCCAGGGCAGGAACTTTGGAGCTGTGATTGACGATCAATTGAACTTCACAGACCACATTGCTAGAAATGCCCGGTCCTGCAGATTTGCTTTATAAAACATTAGGAGGATCAGGCACTTCCTATCAGAGCTGCTCCTGGTCCAAGTGCTTGCTCTATCCAGACTGGACTATTGTAATGCTCTCTCCTTTCAGCATCACTGTCAAACCTCTGCAACTGATCCAGATGCTGCAGCGAGAGTGTCTTTATCGAGCCGAAGAGATACACGTCACTCCTCTCCTCATAAACTTGCACTGGTTTCCAACAGCCGTTCGCATCAAATTCAAGGCCCTGATATTTGCCTACAGAACAACCACTGGCTCTGCATCTTATATACCTAAACTCACTCACTTAATAATGTTGGGTTAAAAATAACCCAACGAGTAACCCAACTATGGGGTGGTATAGCACCTTCAGTGCTCCAGGTTAAAAGTAACACAAAAGTTAAATTAACTATTTATTTTTATTTATGACAGTATTTTAATAAATAAAATACACTTTGTTTTCAAATACAGATTGCTTATTTGTATAAAACAATAAATATGTCTCAACAAATATATTTTTAAATTACAAACTAAATATTAGGGAGTCTAGAATTTAATATAAATATACATAATTATGTACAGAAATTTAAAATACACAAGTATACATACAACATACGTATTTAACCCAACAGCTGGGTCATTACTAAAAGTTACCCAACGATTTTAAAAACATTTTTGGAAAAATAACCCAACATAGTGACCCAATTTGTGTAACCTAATGGTTGGGTTAAAAAAAATAAGCCAACGTTTTTTACGGTGCACTACTTCAGACCCATGTGTCCTCCAGAAGTTTGTGTTCTGCAAGTGAACGGCGTCTTATGGTGCCATCATCCCAAAGAGACACAGAATCACTTTCACAAACCTTCACTTGGACTGTCCTCTGCTGAACTCGCATCTTTTTCATCAACACAAGACACATTAATACATTAACACTTATTATACCATGGTCTGGGTGAATACTCGATTCTGATTGGCTGCAAGGTGTCCATTAAAAAGTGATAGAGTACACCTAGTAAATAAACCGTCAGGCGTAACCAGGGAAACCAAGTTATTGTTTGTAAAAACTTTAGATTTCGATTGTAAAACTAATTAAAATATAAACTTATGTTTTAAAAAAAATGTGTTATTTGGCAAGTGACCATGGTATAAGCGGGTTAATGCCCTTCGAGGTGTCCATTGTCAGGTATTAATGGACTCCGCTGCGTGTCGGACGGTTCACGCCTCGCCGTCGTCCATTAATACCTGACAATGGACACCTCGTCGGGCATTAACCCTATTCTATGTATTATCTATTCTCTCTCATGAAAACTTCAGATGCAAAAATATTGGGTTGACACATATTGTGTCTGTGTCCCTGGCAACTGTAACTTCTTGGACCGAAACGCTGTGATTTGATCCAAAAGAAGACAAATATGTTCAAAACCCCCAGAAGAGCGACGCTCTAATTTCCCAAACTGCATTAACAGCATAAAACAGACCACAAAGTCTCCTTTCTCCAGGGCATTCCCTGCTAATTTCCTATATCCGGCTGAATTCCATAAACATCCCTTAAGGGAGCTTTACAAAGAGGGAAATGAGGAGAAAAGAGAGATATAACAACCCGGCAGGGAGGAGAAGCAGAAACCAGCGAGAGCATGAGAGATATTAAACGGAGGCGAGCTCTCTCTCTCTCTCTTTCTTAGAAAATCCCGCGATTAATCTTGCGGTGAAGGTCCGTTTCCGGCTGTAATCTTAAATCACAGTGCCGCCCCTCGTCTGCGCTCCCTCGGGAGAAAATATCTCCTCTGCACCGACCGCACACATGCAGGTCACGTTTTATTACTGTGTGTCAGTACAGTTGCATTAGCTCATAAAACAGAAGTATATCTCTATCTCCACTGCTTTGCTTTCCTCCAGTTTGGCTGTGTAGAGCAGTGACGGAGAGATGCGGTGACATTCTCATGATTCTCCTCTTCTTTAAACGAGACTTTGGTCTCTTGTTACTTATGCTCATATCATTTTTGTCACATTTACAGGGATAGTTCACCCTAAAATTAAAATCAAGTCATCATTAACTCACCCTGGTGTTGTTCTAATGCCGTACGCCCTTCTTTGCTTTTTAGACCACAAAAGTAGAATTGTTTAAAAATGTCCCGCTCACGCTCATCCATATAATGGCAGTGAATAGCAACCAACATCAAGCTTTAAAAAAGATGCAAAAGTATCTCAGAATGAACCGATGCGACACATGTCGTAGGGTTTGGTGAAAAACGAATCTCTCAAACAGAGAGTTAATGTGTTATTTAATGAAAATCCTGCCGTTGATCTTCTGTGCTCGACTGCGTTCATGAGACTCTATTAACTCCGAAAAACACACGAGTTATGAGAAATTAAAGTCCCCCTGTGGTGAAAATCCAGCTTTTAATGTTGTTTATGTGTCTATGTGGTGTTTTTAATGTGCTTTAAGACAAATCATGTGTAAATTCATAAGTCGACAGCATTGCTGAGTATTTCCTCCTTAAAACTGCAGTGAACCAAAGACAGTCTCAAAAACACGCTTTGAAATCGCTGGTGTTTCTGACGTCACAAACTACCTTGTAACCAATCAGATCAACGTGTGATCGTCAACCAGTGGATCTCTGAGTGAGGGAGTGAGTGGAGGCGGGGCTCATTTGCATATTCATAGAACCGCGGATACCAAATGAGGCAAGGGTGTCGAGTTACATTCAAGATATTTTAAGGCATGAAGACATTTTGTTCAAGGACATTTTTTTTAAATATGTCATTTTGGTGATCAAAGATGAGTTTTAAGGGATAAAATGAGTGACTACTAAGAATATCCATTTACCGTCTTCTCTGGTGAATATATCCGTCGTGTTCGCATCTGTCAGCTGTCATTCTGACTGTCATCAGACAAACAGTGGAGAGAGTGAACGGACACTTTTCTGTGATTTCTATGTGTTGTATTACATGTCGTGTGTTTATGAGTCTTGATCTTTTGCTCTCGGGGGCTGCGAGGATGTCGTCCACTCGCAAGCATGATTCGAGGTATCACACGCGTCTGTAGTGCAAATAGTGAGTCATGGCACGCTTAACACTTCAGGATAGGGATTTAAACAAGACCTTAACTCTAAGGATGAGCAATGCTTTCACATTTATGCCAAACTATGATAGATTCAGCTCTTGACATCTGCTCAAACAGGAGGCCTGCCAGCGCTGAACACGGACTGAAGTATTGAGCTGGATGAGACAGTGTTTAAGCACAGATCTGGTGTGTTTACAGAGGAGCAGAGAAGCAGAGCAAACACACACACACAATCACACAACACACACACTGTTAGTGTTCGTCTGCTCACAATGACAGGGACTCACGTCGAAAGGAAGAACCTCCACTGTAGTGTTGAAGAGCTTGTCTCCGGGGTGCTCGATGTTTCCACTGCGGAAGAAATACCTGCACACACACACACACAAATATCATCCAAACCATCAATCATATCAATTCCATAAGGAGTACAATGCTAAAGAACGCTGTTGCAGAGGCTTCCTTATATATCATCTTATCAGGCATTTATTTATAGAGCCTGCAGTGCACAGCGTCCCCGAAAGTATTAAGACGGTCGGTGAGTAACAAAAAAACAGCAAAAAAAGTGAAATATTATTTCCATTTTAAATCATCTGTTCTCTATGTGAATATACAGTAAAGTGTAATTTATTCCTGTGATCAAAGCTGAATGTTCAGCATCATTACTCCAGTCTTCAGTGTCACATGATCCTTCAGAAATCACTCTAATATGAGGATTTGATGATCAAGAAACATTTATGATTATTATCAGTGTTTTTGTGCAAACCGTGATACATTTTTTCTTTGATGAATTGAAAGTTCAAAAGAACAGCATTTATTTGAAATGGAAAGACTGTAATGTAAATGTCAATTCTGATCAATATAATGCATCATGTCTCTTACTGACCCCAGACCAGAAAAAACTGCAGAAAAGTTAGTTTTGAGAAAAGCACTTGAGCACAGATGACACTTTATCACACACATAAGACACTTGATAACACACATAAGACACTTGATAACACACATAAGACACTTTATCACACATAAGACACTTGATAACACACATAAGACACTTTATAACACACATAAGACACTTGATAACACACATAAGACACTTTATAACACACATAAGACACTTGATAACACACATAAGACACTTGATAACACACATAAGACACTTGATAACACACATAAGACACTTGATAACACACATAAGACACTTTATAACACACATAAGACACTTTATAACACACATAAGACACTTTATAACACACATAAGACACTTTATAACACACATAAGACACTTGATAACACAGATGCTGTCTAATGCCATGACATTCAGACTTATTTAAGTGTCTAAAAACAGCATTTAATCCTCTCCTAGACTCTCTGTATGATCACACATGTAGAAACACACACCTGCACTGGTTAAACTGGTGTAGAAACACACACCTGCACTGGTTAAACTGGTGTAGAAACACACACCTGCACTGGTTAAACTGGGACTTCTGTATGATCACACATGTAGAAACACACACCTGCACTGGTTAAACTGGTGTAGAAACACACACCTGCACTGGTTAAACTGGTGTAGAAACACACACCTGCACTGGTTAAACTGGTGTAGAAACACACACCTGCACTGGTTAAACTGGTGTAGAAACACACACCTGCACTGGTTAAACTGGGACTGATGGCCAAACGCTCTCCTTCAGCCTGAACACTATTAGCTCTTGATTAAGCCTGAAATATGCATGGACTTCCCATTAGGGTTAAAGTGTATGGATGAGTGTGGCTCATGATGACTGATGGTCTGAGTCAGCGTGATGCGAAACACTGAACTCTTACAACACACACACACACACACACACGCTTTCTGCTTCATTCATGGGCAGAAACCTTCCAGGAAAGGAAATAAAACCTCAGAATCGACTGGTTTGAAACACTCACAGCACAACAGCACTCATGTGAAGCTTTGACTGACATTAGCATTTAACTGACAGCGCACACACACACACACACACACACCAGTCTTCAGGGAGCTGCTAGCTTAAGCCAGACTCGAGCGTCAGAAGATGATCTGTAGATTCACAAACGTTCTTGTCAGCCGAACCCCTTCACGTAAAATATTTACTTCAAGACTCCTTTGAGATTTCAAGTTAATATTTCAATAATTTAACACCACTTTTGCATGTTTATGAGTCTCTGATGTTGGTTAATGCTCACACGACAGCCAAGTGAATAAATAAAGCCTTTCATTGTTCTTTACCAAGCGTTTTATCTTGACTTTAGCTGGACTTTAAAACGGACTCAGTCCACATCACATTCACACTGGTGTTTCAGCAACACAAGCAAACTGAATTATAATAATAATAATAATAATAATAATAATAACAACTGTTGTAAATTAACAATACAACTGGTCAAATAAAAAATTATATTAATAATAATTCTATTTTACACTGCAAGTTACAATACTAAATCCTTCACTTTTTGCATTTCAAATCCTCTTTTTTGCTTTTATTTAGGAGGAACACTGGAGACACGCTGTACACTTCTGTTGGAGATGATGTGAGTACTGTCCGTTAGACATCGTCCTAGCCCGGATAGTGAAGGAAGTTTTAATAGCGCCATTGGGTCGAGTTTACTCACTTTAATTAAGTCTTGTCTTAGTCTAGGTTGTGTCCCAGCTGCATTTAAACATGCTGTGGTCAGGCCAGATCTTGACCCTTCAGTGTTATCTAATGTTAGACCAGTTTCTCATCTGCCTTTTCTGTCAAAGGTTTTGGAAAAAGTTGTTTTTATACCTTTATGCAGAAAAATTCTGTGCTTGAAAAATCTCAGTCTGGTTTTAGATCACGTCACAGCACTGAGTCTGCACTGCATAATGATGTTGCCTTGTCTGTGGATGCCGGGAGTCCTGCTGTTTTAGTGCTTGTGGACCTCACAGCGGCGTCTGATACGGTGGACCATGCAGGCCTCTCTCGCCTTGAGCATGGTGTAGGCATTCGAGGAGCTTCTCTGTTATGATTGGTGATTGCTCCTCGTCAGCTGCTCCTCTTTCTTGTGGGGTACCCCAGGGTTCGATTCTTGGCCCAGTCTTGTTTTCTTTATATATGTTGCCGTTAGACAGTATTATAGGAAAGCACGACCTGTCCTTTCACTGTTATGCTGATGATTTGCAGATTTATTTGCCTTTAAAACCGAATGACAGTGTCGCACTAGACTCCCTACTTAGTTGTATTAATGATATTAAGTTGTGGTTGTCACAAAATTTTCTTAATTTAAACAAAGCAAAACCTGAGTGTATCATCAACGGTTCAGCGGTGGGTTTGGGGGCTCTGGCTTCATACCTTAAGCCTGCTGTCAGAAATTTGGGGGTTACTTTTGATTGCAACATGAAATTTGACAAGCAAATCAGCAATATTGTCAAAATGAGTTTTTTCCAGCTTCGTCTTCTAGCTACAGTTAAGCCTTTTCTCAACAGGCATGATCTAGAAAAGGTGATTCATGCTTTTATTAATTCGAGGTTGGATTATTGTAATGCTCTTTATGTTGGTTTAAATCAAAGCTCCATTTCACGACTTCAACTTGTGCAAAACGCTGCTGCTCGGTTTTTATCAAACACATCTAGGCGTGCACTAATACTCTACATATATGTATATATATATATATGTGTGTGTGTACCGTGTACAATTATTTTGTATATATAAATACACACATGCATGTATATATTTAAGAAATATTTGTATGTATATACTGTAAATATATTTATATATAATTTATATTATATATAAATATTTTATGTATAAATAAACACATTTTTGTGTGTGTACAAGTATGTGTGTGTATTACAAAATAATTATACACGGTACACACACATATATTATGTAAACACAAACTTTTATTTTAGATGTGATTAGTCGTGATTAGTTCATTATTAGCTTCTCGTCGCCTCTCTAACGCCGTGCCGGTCCCTCATGAAGCGCTGCTGGTGCTGGTCCACCAGATGATGATGTTTAGACCAGTTGGAAACCAGTGACACGTTCACACTAATACTCTACACGTTACACACTAATACTCTACATGTTACACACTAATACTCTACATGTTACACACTAATACTCTACACGTTACACACTAATACTCTACATGTTACACACTAATACTCTACATGTTACACACTAATACTCTACACGTTGCACACTAATACTCTACACGTTACACACTAATACTCTACATGTTACACACTAATACTCTACACGTTACACACTAATACTCTACATGTTACACACTAATACTCTACATGTTACACACTAATACTCTACACGTTACACACTAATACTCTACACGTTACACACTAATACTCTACACGTTACACACTAATACTCTACATGTTACACACTAATACTCTACACGTTACACACTAATACTCTACATGTTACACACTAATACTCTACACGTTACACACTAATACTCTACATGTTACTAATACTCTACGTTACACACTAATACTCTACACGTTACACACTAATACTCTACATGTTACACACTAATACTCTACACGTTACACACTAATACTCTACATGTTACACACTAATACTCTACATGTTACACACTAATACTCTACATGTTACACACTAATACTCTACACGTTACACACTAATACTCTAACACTACACGTTACACACTAATACTCTACATGTTACTAATACTCTACGTTACACACTAATACTCTACACGTTACACACTAATACTCTACATGTTACACACTAATACTCTACATGTTACTAATACTCTACGTTACACACTAATACTCTACACGTTACACACTAATACTCTACATGTTACACACTAATACTCTACACGTTACACACTAATACTCTACATGTTACACACTAATACTCTACATGTTACACACTAATACTCTACACGTTACACACTAATACTCTACACGTTACACACTAATACTCTACATGTTACACACTAATACTCTACATGTTACACACTAATACTCTACACGTTACACGCTAATACTCTACACGTTACACACTAATACTCTACATGTTACACACTAATACTCAACATGTTACACACTAATACTCTACATGTTACACACTAATACTCTACATGTTCACACTAATCCTCTACATGTTACACACTAATACTCTACATGTTACACACTAATACTCTACATGTTCACAATAATACTCTACGCGTTACACACTAATACTCTACACGTTACACACTAATACTCTACACGTTCACAATAATACTCTACACGTTACACACTAATACTCTACATGTTACACACTAATACTCTACACTACACGTTACACACTAATACTCTACATGTTACTAATACTCTACATGTTACACACTAATACTCTACACGTTACACACTAATACTCTACATGTTACACACTAATACTCTACATGTTACACACTAATACTCTACATGTTACACACTAATACTCTACATGTTACACACTAATACTCTACATGTTCACACTAATGCTCTACATGTTACACACTAATACTCTACACGTTACACACTAATACTCTACATGTTACACACTAATACTCTACATGTTACACACTAATACTCTACATGTTACACACTAATACTCTACACGTTACACACTAATACTCTACACTACACGTTACACACTAATACTCTACATGTTACTAATACTCTACGTTACACACTAATACTCTACACGTTACACACTAATACTCTACATGTTACACACTAATACTCTACACGTTACACACTAATACTCTACATGTTACACACTAATACTCTACATGTTACACACTAATACTCTACACGTTACACACTAATACTCTACACGTTACACACTAATACTCTACATGTTACACACTAATACTCTACACGTTACACGCTAATACTCTACACGTTACACACTAATACTCTACATGTTACACACTAATACTCTACATGTTACACACTAATACTCTACACGTTACACACTAATACTCTACATGTTACACACTAATACTCTACACGTTACACACTAATACTCTACATGTTACACACTAATCCTCTACATGTTACACACTAATACTCTACATGTTACACACTAATACTCTACATGTTCACAATAATACTCTACACGTTACACACTAATACTCTACACGTTACACACTAATACTCTACACGTTACACACTAATACTCTACACGTTCACAATAATACTCTACACGTTACACACTAATACTCTACATGTTACACACTAATACTCTACACTACACGTTACACACTAATACTCTACATGTTACTAATACTCTACATGTTACACACTAATACTCTACACGTTACACACTAATACTCTACACGTTACACACTAATACTCTACACGTTACACACTAATACTCTACATGTTCACACTAATACTCTACATGTTACACACTAATACTCTACATGTTACACACTAATACTCTACATGTCACACACTAATACTCTACACGTTGCACACTAATACTCTACACGTTACACACTAATACTCTACACGTTGCACACTAATACTCTACATGTTACACACTAATACTCTACACGTTACACACTACACGTTACACACTAATACTCTACATGGTGCACACTAATACTCTACACGTTACACACTACACGTTACACACTAATACTCTACACGTTACACACTAATACTCTACACGTTGCACACTAATACTCTACATGTTACACACTAATACTCTACATGTTACACACTACACGTTACACACTAATACTCTACATGGTGCACACTAATACTCTACACGTTACACACTACACGTTACACACTAATACTCTACACGTTACACACTAATACTCTACACGTTACACACTACACGTTACACACTAATACTCTACACGGTCCACACTAATACTCTACACGTTACACACTACACGTTACACACTAATACTCTACACGTTACACACTAATACTCTACACGTTGCACACTAATACTCTACACGTTGCACACTAATACTCTACACGTTACACACTACACGTTACACACTAATACTCTACACGTTACACACTAATACTCTACACGTTACACACTACACGTTACACACTAATACTCTACACGGTGTACACTAATACTCTACACGTTACACACTACACGTTACACACTAATACTCTACACGGTGTACACTAATACTCTACACGTTACACACTACACGTTACACACTAATACTCTACACGTTACACACTACACGTTACACACTAATACTCTACACGTTACACACTAATACTCTACACGTTGCACACTAATACTCTACACGTTACACACTACACGTTACACACTAATACTCTACACGTTGCACACTAATACTCTACACGTTACACACTAATACTCTACACGTTACACACTACACGTTACACACTAATACTCTACACGTTACACACTAATACTCTACACATTACACACTAATACTCTACACGTTACACACTAATACTCTACACGTTACACACTACACGTTACACACTAATACTCTACATATTACACACTAATACTCTACACGTTACACACTAATACTCTACACGTTGCACACTAATACTCTACACGTTACACACTAATACTCTACACGTTACACACTACACACTAATACTCTACACGTTACACACTACACGTTACACACTAATACTCTACATGTTACACACTAATACTCTACACGTTACACACTAATACTCTACATTTTACACACTACACGATACACACTAATACTCTACACGTTACACACTAATACTCTACATGTTACACACTAATACTCTACACGTTACACACTAATACTCTACACGTTACACACTAATACTCTACATGTTACACACTAATACTCTACATGATACACACTAATACTCTACATGTTACACACTAATACTCTACACGTTACACACTAATACTCTACATGATACACACTAATACTCTACATGTTACACACTAATACTCTACACGTTGCACACTAATACTCTACATGTTCACACTAATCCTCTACATGTTACACACTAATACTCTACATGTTACACACTAAAACAGATTTTCCAATCGGGAGACACACATATCGGGTAAGATTCTTCTATTTAAATTGCAGTATCGTTGATGCTTTATGATAAGAGTGTCTGTCAGAGCATGTTGGCGTTGATGTGTGTGTGTGTGTGTGTGTGTGTGTGTGTGTGTGTGTGTGTGTGTGTGTATGAATCTGCAGTGTGTACACACCTCTCTACACGCACGAATGTGAAGAAGCAGATGCGTGTGTGTGTGTACACACCTCTCTACACGCACGGGTGTGAAGAAGCGGATGAGTGTGTGTGTGTGTGTGTGTGTGTGTGTACACACCTCTCTACACGCACGGGTGTGAAGAAGCGGATGTGTGTGTGTATGTGTGTGTGTGTGTGAGTGTATGTGTGTGTGTGTGTGTGTGTGTGTGTGTGTGTGTGTGTGTGTGTGTGTACACACCTCTCTACACGCACGGGTGTGAAGAAGCGGATGTGTGTGTGTATGTGTGTGTGTGTGTGTGTGTGTGTGTGTGTGTACACACCTCTCTACACGCACGGGTGTGAAGAAGCAGATGCATGTGTGTGTGTGTGTGTGTGTGTGTGTGTGTACACACCTCTCTACACGCACGGGTGTGAAGAAGCGGATGCGTGTGTGTGTGTGTGTGTGTGTGTGTGTGTGTGTGTGTGTGTGTACACACCTCTCTACCCGCACGGGTGTGAAGAAGCGGATGCGTATGAAGTCTCCCGCCACCGGAGTGAAGGCCCAGAAGAAGTCCTCCCCCAGATAGGCCTTCTCCAGCGTGAAGTGCTGGTACGTCTTCAGGCTGGTGGTGACCTCCGCTAGAGGGTTAGCGTGACCTTTGTGGAGCGTCTGCTTCCCGAAGTCCTTATCCTGAACAGAACACACAGAAGGACAGAGTAAACAGGGCTTGGGCGTTCCTTCAATAACTGCAGCTTTATGTCCAAATAAAATTTTTATTGTTGTAACATTAAAGTTACATTTAAAGTGTCTAGATATCCTTTTTATGCCATCTCACTACCGTTCAAGTGTGTTTTATGGTTATATTTTATTGTTTCATCCTTGAACCAGACTTTCAAAGAAAAGGCCAACATTAAACATAACATAAACAGAAATATAATCTCTTAAAGTCCCCTGTGGTGAATGTTGTTTATATGTTTATGTGGTGTTGAAGAATGTATGAAAAATGAGAAGTTCTACAGAGCGAATTCTACAGAAAATAATTTAAACATTAAAATATTACAGGTCAGATGTGTGTTTCTTTAGCTATAACCTAGAAACATACATAAATTACATAGGTAACACTTTGCAACTACCATAATGTTAACAGTGATGCATTAGCTAGCTTTCATGAACTATATGCATTATGCAATATACATTTTTACAGCATGTATTAATATTTGAGAAATACCTTGAAATAATTGTACCTTGATCATGCATGTTAACAGATCAAATAAAAAAATAAAGCTAAATTTTTCAAGGAAAAACTGCTTAAATATGTATATCCTCGTATAGGTCAGACTGTGGCTAATTCTGTCCAGTTACCCCTGATCAATCAAACTAATTAGTGCATATATTTAAATTAATTTGAAATGCACACATCCAAAATTATATCATTCATACATCATATGATTATACTGTATCATAATATAAACATGGGCATTTTTATGAACTAACATTAACAAAGTTTAATAAGGGCTGTAAGAATATATTTCTCATTGTTATTTAATGTATAAATTAATGTTAACTAATGAGACATTATAATCTCTCTTTAACCAACATTTTTTATTTCAATGAAATGAATGTACTATATTTTAGTTTGATAATGTTTTAATTTAATATTTAGTATTTTAGGTGATGTTATGTTACCAGATTTTATTTACACTGTATTTATAATCCATTCACTTTTTGAGCCTGAAAATTATGTTGATCTTAAACTGTGGTAAATCTTGAATGCTTCAGAGCTCAGACTTCAGTTTGATCTCTTTTCAGAGACGCCACTCGGCAGATTATTGATGAAGTGAAACAAGTTTTAAAAAGTGAACTTTTTAAAAATTCGTCTCATTCATTTCCAATGTGCTCATTTCTGACCGCGAGGAGCACAAGTGGCACTGTTTCTCTCAGGACCATTTAACCTGTTCCAGTCATGTGCATGATTGTGTGTGTGTGTGTGTGTGTTTACACAGCAAGTGCCAAAACCTTTACCAAGTTTCGTAACATTCCGATGAAGAATAAATTCAACATTCAAAAATTCCGAACAGCACCCGAGGGTAAAAATGTCAATATCATCTTAATATTCCAGTATATTTACAGAGCTGTGATGTGGATTGACGACAGCTGGAATGCTCTGTTTCTCAGTGTTTATGAATGTGTTTATGAAAATGAATGACTAGCAACACAGAATAACGGCAGTGACTGAGGCAGGTATTATGATAAACGAGTGTCACACACATCAACACGACAGGGAACAGGCGGGTCACACGAACACTCATCGCCATGGCGATCCCTAGGGATCTTCACTCAGAGGGAGTAAACACAGAGCAGAGACACACACTGATTTATCAGGACATGATCTCGGAGCAGAAATGAACATAGACCTGAGGCAGAGCACTGTCTGGAGGATTACAGATGAGGGAAGTTATTACACTCACACACATATAACAATAACTGAATAAGACAGATCACCTTGAGTTTCTGGATCTTGCCAGCGAGTGAAGAGTGTGTCCCGACGTGCTGGAAGAGAGACGGTTTAAAGCGGATGCGCAGGTTTGCTTTCTGACGGTCACAATGTTTCTGTGGGACAGAGGACATCGTTTATATCACATCACAACCACACACACTTTCAGCAAAAGTCTCAGGCTGGAATAAAATTTTGGCCACATTTTGGCCACATACACACTGCATTTAACAGAAATATTACAAAGCAGAGATGCATTAACATCTGATCGTTTCTATTAAACCGCAGTCGACTGTGTTTAACCTGATCATTTTAATGCTGATCTCTCAGGAGCGTTCGAGTTACGTTCACACACACACTCCTTCAGACTGCAGTGCTAATGTGAAGATTCGAGACACACTCCGGTTTCTGACGAGTAATAACTCTGCATTAAAGTCATAAATCACCCAAAACTGGACATTTTCACATCATTTTCTCACCCTGTCGTTCCAGAGCCATGAGAGTTTTGTTCTTCTGATAGCTTTAATGAAAGCAGAGTGATGTCCAATCTTTCAAGCTTCAAAAAGTTCATAAAGACATGACATTTCACGTGTCGAGCTCGATCGAGCTGCCGTTGACCAGTTTTGATGTGCTCTATGTGTGTGTGCTAATCATATGCAACAGTGTTACTCGCCAGTTGGCCGGTAATATTTTTATGAATTCTAACAATGCATGAACATGAACAAACATGAACGACACTCCCTGCATCGCCACGAATGTTTAAACACCCGAAGCGCTCGCACAGAAAGCTGCGTCTCAGACAGCTCACGAACACTACACTGAGCTCTGTCACGTCCTCTTGTGCTTGAGCGACAAATTCACACAAAATTATGTCAGAGCACATAGTAAACATAGTCGGTTATGTCTTAAGGGAACATAAACAGTTGAGGAAGTAAACGCGTGTATCAGTGTATTAGATCAGTGCATTCACTCTTAAAGGGACAGAGCCTAATATTCCTGCTGACGTCTGAGTTTATAATGTTAATCAAACAACAAAGACAAAGAGGAAATCACTCACTGCTCTCGACTGAATAACTTTAGCAACTTTAATAAGAATGTTTAATTTATACAGTGAAGACTGTGTAGTGTTATTTTACATTTGCTTACTTTATTAAATTTCTGTACCTGAAAACTACTATCAGACCTACGTACCTGAAAAGAACTGTTTATTTAATCTGTACCTTTGTTATACTGTATTTAAGCTTATAATTTATTTGTTCTTTATTTAATTGCTGACTGTTTACTTATCTTTAATAATGTTTTAAATTTATATTAGTTAGGCTAGTAGTTTTAGCTGTGGTCTTGAAATTGGATTAGAGAATTGTGAATTTTGGTTTCATGGCCGGTAAAGAATATTAATGGCCAGTTAATTTTCATAAGTCACAGGCCATTGTCAGATGTGGCAAAAAGTTAGTTTTAGGCCCGGTTTATATGCGACTAAAAGCCGAAATGAAATCTGTTCATCATATAAAATGATTGTGTCTCTTCAGAAGACTTTAAGCTTTAGGATTGAACTGCTCGATTCATGGGGATTTTTGAAGCTTCAAGGTTTTGGTTTCCTGGACTTTCAGTGAAAGGACAGAAACAGCTATCATTATAAAATATCTTCAATTGTGTTTCAAAGATGATTCAAACTCTTACGGGTTTGGAACGACATGAGAGAGTAAATGACAGAATTTATATTTTTAGGTGAACTGCGACTAGTTTTTCCATTTTTGAATGTGAATGTGGTTGTCACTGCCAGATGTTTATGAGGTGAAATGGGTTGTTTTTCTCTGAAAAGAGACTAACATGGCCTCTATCAATCAGGTGTAATTTCAAAATGCAGAGTCCGTTTCTGAAAGATTTTACGCATTCTGCTATTATTAAAATCAATATTTACACATGTTAAGGAGAGACACGATAATACTGAATGAACAAATAATATTAAGAATAATTATAATAATAAAACAGAGATGTATAATTCTTACCGCGTCTTTTTCTGGGTTGCACACCTTCACCCACATGATGTGGTCCAACAGCCAATCAATGGGCTTGTCTTTGTAGAACATTAGCATAAACTCCACGATCAGCGGCAAGTCTAATGACTTGAACATCTTCCCTGAAATAAGCAAAGCAGATTCATGAACATCCTCCACACGAGACCGATAACATTCAGCCCTGAGGAACTGGACAAGTCAAGAGACAAATCAAAACTCATCCGGATTTACACTTTCAACATGGATTTAAACAAGGAACTCAAGGGAGGAAAGATGAAGGAAAAGAAAACACTAATGCAATCAAAGACAAGGCGCTCTGAGAGTAATTACATCTTCATATTAACGACTCAAGGCTCTTCTAAGGTGGTGCAGCAAATAACTTAAGATGTTCTACATAAATGATAACATTTTTCTTAAAACATGAGATTAATTTAGTTCATCAAATGAAATGAGATCAGATTGAGGAGGAAGGATGTTCTTCATAACAGGGTTTTTATTGCCCTCTAATTAAGTTTTAAAAGCTGTCTGGGTCACAGAGGATCTGATTGGCTGCTGGCTTAGGGCGAACATTCAGACAGTCAATCAGCTGGTTTGGGTGATCTATAATAGAAGAGACATCCGTTTTTATGCATTATGAATTACAGTCCGACATCAACCACAGAAACATCCTGCGTCTCCAGATCAAAACACATCCGCTCTGATCTGACATCCGCTCGTACACTCATCCCACAGATCAGTTTTCATGGGCGAGACGCCTATAAAATCATATTACAATACTAGTCTGAGTCCAGTAGGAGAGAGTGGGACACAACCTAATGCTTTTAGACTTTCTCAGTTTGTGTAAACCTACTTAAGTTTCAGAGTTTTTATTTTACCCCTCATTCATTTCACACGTCTAGTACAATTATGTGGTTTTGTTTCATTAATACAGTGTTTACTTTTTTCTTGATATACCCAGAAATAATGGAACTGGAATGTGACAACATGCCCCATAGGTGGAGTACATTATAACACGACCATATGACAGATTAAAATGTTATATCTAATATAATAAAATAAAAAAATACAAGAAGATGTATGGACCTTCAATAAAAATGCTGATTTAAAAGATCAGTCTATTTAAAACTGTAATACACAGCTGTTTCTAATGGCTGCTTCATGATTAATAAGCACATGTGTGTGTAGGGGTGACAGGGTCTTGAGAGGTTTGGCTTAGTGAGTAGTTTGAAGTTGTAAACACTAGTTTAGTATCATCAGTGCGTGACCCACACACAGGCTAACATTGACCATTAGAGCTAAAGTAACCACAGAATCACTCGCTCACTCTCTCGCTCACTCACTCACACGCTCACTCACACACACGCTCACTCACTCGCTCACTCGCTCGCTCGCTCGCTCGCTCACTCACTCACTCACTCACTCACTCACTCACTCACTCACTCACTCACTCACTCACACACTCACTCACTCACTCACTCACTCACTCACTCACTCACTCACTCACTCACTCACTCACTCACTCACTCACACACACACACTCACTCACTCACACACTCACTCACTCACTCACAAACTGAATGAACACTGAACAGACAGAGTCAAAAGGAATGCTATCCAGACACAATTATTTAAGATCAATAATTAATTAGAATAAATATTTCACCATGAATAAATGTATAAAACAAAGAGCAATAAACTCCTCATAGATCTGTTAGCGCACAGAGAGATTAATCAGCTCCACAAGTGCTTTTGCTTTTAGACGTTATAATATCTTCAGCTCTCCATTTGTGAAACACTTTGGCAGCTATTCAAGGCTGTGTGTGTGTAATAAATGATCTCTAAATCGAGAGCATGTGCTGCTTCACCTTCACATCGTCCCTGACACACACACACACACACACACACACACACACACACACACACACACACACACACACACACACACACACACACACACACACACACACACACACACACACACACACACACACACACAGACTCACACACACACACACACACACACACACACACACACACACACACACACACAAACACACGCACACACACACACACACACACGCTCACACACACACGCACACACACACACCCCTCTGAAAAGGAAAACAGCCTTATCTGAAATAGTCAAATCAGTTTTCACCTCCACATTTAAAGCCCTCGGTTCATTGTCTTTCTTTCTTTCTGAAATACATGAGTACATTATTACATGTGAGGTAGAGTTAAAGGGGTCATGAACTGAAAAATCAAATTTTCCTTGAGCTTTTGACATATTAGAGGTCATCATACTATAATAATATCCTGTAAGTTTCAGAATTGAAAACGTCCTTGTTAGTCCAATAAAAGCTTTTATTGACACCAGTCACAGCGAACGACAGGTTTTTCAGAGTGGGGATCTCTGACGTCAGAGGGTGTCAAGCCCCGCCTCCGCAGAAGAAGAGCAACGCCTACTTCAACACTGCCCGTTTAGCCCCGCCCACCGATTCGCGCATTACATGAAACTCATTATAATATGCAAAACTGTTATCCAATCATAGCAGTGGCCGTTTACTTCCAAGTCTTCAATGCGGCACGCCCATAAAAACAGCGTTTCAGGAGCTAGGCTCAAAACCAGGGTAGAAAATGCCCTATTACTTATTCATTTTGATGTTTTTGAATGTAAAAACCAAGCGAGCGTTGACCTCAGACAACAATATAAATTTTTTTTAAAAAGCCAGTTCATGACCCCTTTAACTATTACTCTCTGACTTATTGAACAGTTTCTTTTTCTCTGATGTTACTGTAATTCTGTCTGTTCTTCTATGATCACTGTCTTAGTTAACATGAAATCAAAATTGACCTTATTTACTTTCATAAGTGGGTCCTACTTTGTCTTTTTCCATCTTCATCTGTGTTTAGTGTGTACTGTTGCTGTTTGAGCATGAACAAGCTCTGAGTTCTTCTCTATATCAGTGTCAGTGTTTCTGAACTCCTGAAACGCCTCCATTGTAGTCTTGAGTTTCTTCCGGGAACGAACACGTCACAATATTCCTCATTATAATAATTAATGCGCAGAATAAAGGGGCGGGGCCTGGTTGAGTTAGTTAGTTAGTAGTGTGTTAAACTGGCAGTTATGGTAAGAGGCGGGACATTTCCCAAACAGTGATTGGTCGAAGCGCTCGACCAATCACAACACACTCCTCCAGCCGGCCAATCAGAGCACAGTGTGCTTTTCAGAAGGAGGGGCTTCATAGAGACAGGAAGTAAACAGAGCGTTACTGACAGACTGGGAAGAGAGGAGCCGCAACAATGGAGAATATGAGGAAAATAATCAACATTCAAGCAGAAAAACCTGCTCTAGTGGAGCCTGAAACAACATCAAGGGCATAATATGGCCTCTTTAATAAATGTTTCACATATTTCAGTTTCATAAAATAGTCAGAGCAAGCGAGTTGTGGTTCCCTTTTTGAATGCTTTGGGGAACGCAGCGTGACCGGTGTCTGAAGCACGTGTGTAAACACCAAATAACGTTGGCTGGCGACAGCATATGACATCACTAATGGTGCGACCAGAGTATAAAAGGATGCCTGTAGTACAAGTTAACAATTTCTTTTGTCTTCAGGATCCGTTTGTTATGTACGTGTGAAGACGATCAATCAGCCAAGCGTTTCAGGAAGTGTGTACCTCCGTCTCAGAGACAGAGGACACATGACTTGAGCGTTATGAGTTTGGGTAAGGAACACGTGATGCATTTGTGAAACTGACTGATAGAGACAGGTAAGAAGCTTTTACTTCTTTGTTCTCAACTGAGGGATATTAGTTAGTGTTTGTACGCGCTATATATGTGACGGTCACTGTGATAAGCACCTTTGTTGTTTATTCTCTCTCGCGGGATGAGAATAGACCGCTGTACCCCGCGGATCAGGGGGTGGGCGGAGCAAAGAAAGAGTCTTATGAGATTATTTCCCTTTCCGGTCTGCTATTATTAATGTTTGAGGCCTAATTCTGTGGAATTAGATGCAGAGAGAGTGAAGACAGGTGTTATTTTTATATCCGCCTCCTCCGCTGGCCAGCTCAATAGCAGTGCTCTATGGTGGCGATCTCGGGAAACCATCAGGAACCTTTGTAAAGCTGCTCTGAAACAAACTGTGTTGTAAAAAGTGCTATATAAATAAAGGTGACTTGACTTGACCTTTGTGAGTGCTGTAGTCTAGAGAGCCTGTTTTCCCTCGGGTTTGACTGAAGAGCAGAAGCCTCCCCCCCGAGTCTTCCAGTCGCTGCAGGGATGAGCTCTTTCGATCTCGAGAACCCGTCAGGAAGTGGGTTCACTCCGCTAGTAGGATTCCCAACTCACTATGAGAGAGCTGGAGTCTCAGATCATATCACAGGTTTCACAATGGTTATATCTAGCTTTAGCTGGTAGCTCCCATTGGTCATTTAGGATCTTCCCGGTTTTGGGCAAGGTCCTCCGCTCACTGTAATGAGCTTGTTCCGACGTCAGCATCATTCCGCTACAGGCAGTGCCATCACATGGTGTGTCTCTCTGTGAGCCTCCTTGGTGGAGCTGTCTTTACGGTGGAGTGGTGCTAGGCCTCCTCTCGCTCTAGAGCAACCTTTTCTTCCACTGGGCCGCACTGTGGTCTCACGGGCCGCATATCATTTACACATGACGTCAGCAATGCAAACCAATCAGATTTAATGCTATGGTATTAGCAGATAATATTATTGTTATACCTATATGTTGCACACAGTGTTTTCTGGTGGCACATATGGTATTTTATTTCTGTCACACTCTGCAAAACCAACAAACACAACAAGAACACGTCTTTGTTTCACAGTGTGTTGAAATGACTGGTGGAAGTGTGACTTTATGTCAAAGTGAAACTCTCGTTCAATAAACTCACAATCCCCTGATATACAGTATGTCACAAATGAGAACAATGTATTCCACCAAATAAAAACTACTAATTAAAACTAAAAAATACAGTAATAAGATAATAATTCACAATTAACATACACAAACCGTATATAAGCACTTTAAGTAGCCATTTAATGCTGTATGACTCTCATCACCATCGTAATAGACACCAAACAATAACAATGTTATAGGACACAAACGCCTTAATATGCAAATGTTACTCAACTCTTTTTACAAACAACATTGAGCACATTGTAATTACAATCTCTGACGATATCAAGCATTCTGTCACGTCGCAATCCCTTGCACAGAATCCGCTAACGAGTTCCAGCCGCGCGTGCGCCGATGCTGTTATGTTTATAGATTTATAACGCAAGCATATCAAACAAACACATCAAATTCACATGTCTTTTGACAATGTAGGTTTTGCATATGCCAAGTACTTTACTACAGAGCAAACGGGCTGCCCATCTCACTCACTGACAGAAAACTATTCTTCCATTCTTCCAGTAAAGTTACTCTCCTGCCTTCGCTTCTAATGCCACGACTCTTCTTGCTTGCATGTGTTCCTTCATTGGTATGTTCCTCATTTCATTTTTCTCCTCTAATAACGCATTTGTCCATTTTGATCCATAAATAAATAAATAAAAATCTCTACTGATACCATTGGAATTCTGCCAAAGCGCGCGCTTGTGAGTGTTCGTTAACTGCACTGCGTCAGTACATAGCAGTTCTCCGCATGTCTGAAAATAATATATGATCCCAAAAAATTATTTGATATGCCAAAAAAAACTTTACAGTTCAAACTTAAACCATTTTAATTATATTTAAAAATCAAAATGAATTGTAAAACTGGAATTTGCATTTGCGGCCGCAGGATGAGAACTAGTGCTCTGGAGAGTCGTCCGCTCCCGACAGCTACGCCGGGTTGTATGTCTCTCTGTCCTTGGCAGAACCACCTTTAGGGAAGCGTTGTCAGGTTTCCTCTCGATTTAGAGAGTCTTCAGAGTCTCCGCATAAGATTCCTTGGTGAGGTGATCTTTTAGTGTGGAGCTCTCTGCGAGCCTCCTTGATGATATTGGCTAGGTTTCCTCTCGTTTGAGAGTGGGTTCCTGAGACCTACATTCGTCAGGGGTATTAGTGACCCCTGAAGCGACAGGCGGGTTATTCCTAATCCTTGGCCATATTCCCTTGAATGTATTGGTAAGAATACCAGGCCTCGAGCTCTGCCCGCGGGGTGTCTAGCCGGGGTTTCTGTCCCAAGGGAATAGAGTCACGACAGCCACTGGTGCGCACTATCTAGGATGGGGAATGGTGACTCTGGACCTTGCACCCTGGAGTCACTGACTTCATGTCAGCATGGCAGAGTGGGTATTTGTTCCCCAAAGCATCCTAGGAATTTGTTCCCTGCAAATTCCCATTCTAAATGGTAAATGGACTGCATTTATATAACGCTTTCAACAGACCCATGGCCTCCATTCACATTCACCCATTCATTCACTCATTCATACACCGACGGCGGTGGCAGCCATGCAAGGAGCAGCTGGGGTTAGGTGTCTTGCTCATGGACACCTCGACACTTGGTCAGGGATTGAACCACCAATTTTCCAGTTTGTAGACAACTTACATGAACCACTGAGCCACTGCCGCCCCTAGATACATTCGAAAGGGAACGTCTTGGTTACAAAGGTAACCTTGGTTTCCTGAGAAGGGGAACGAGACACTGCGTCTCATTGCCATGCTTCGGGTATGTCTGCCCACATCTCCTACAGACACAAGTAGTTGTTGACTTGTCCTACAGGCGTCCTTTTATACTCTGGTCGCACCGGTAGTGATGTCATAGGCTGTTGCCAGCCAATGATATTGTCGCGTTTAGACACGTGCTTCAGACACCGGTCACGCTGGAGGAGTTCCCCAAAGCGGCCTAGGAAGCAGTTCTCAGGGAACCAGGGTTACATTTGTAATCGAGACATTAAATTGCAATGACGCAACATGTATTGTGATTTTCAAATTTACCTAAGATCGTATATTTTATAAGAAGAGTAAATGTAATGGAATCTTAATAAAGAGTCATTTACAGGAAAAATAAGGAGCGTAACATGTTACTGTGTTCTGAGAACTAAATGTGTGTGCTAAACGTTAAGACCTGTTAACACTTCACTTGATTTGTTTTTTCCTTTATTATCTATAATTCTGTCATGACAAAACCTGGAGAGATTGGCATGGTAACAGTAATGGATATGGCAGTGTTAATGTGTTTGGTCTAGGTGGAATAGATCTGCTACGCTGCTGCTGCAGAGCAAGTACCGAGACTCGCTAAAGCCAAAACATTCACAGACATTACTGTGAGCATTTAAGACATGTAACACACATGGTTCAACCCCGCAGCAGATCTATACAGGTGGAGCTGGGGAGGAGGAGGGTTTCTGAAAGCGCGCTGCACATCGTTAACTGCAACACGCCGGTATTTGTTTGAATGTTGAGCGCTGATCATAGGCCGCTGATGCAACAGCAACCAATCAGCTGCGCTGTGTAGATAATGATGTGATCGATACCAAATGAGTTGAGGACCTATCAGACTGCACCATCCAGAGCCAGAACTAGGTCATTTATTGATTTTAAATAAAATGAAGAAAATAAGTCTTGCTTACTTTGTATTCTTATTATCATTATTTCTTTGATAAACTGACCTGTAGGAAATATGACTTGCTGGAGTAATAAAGTTTCTAAAAAGTTTATCTTACACAACATTAACCTTAAGAATTGTTGCATTCTCAAACCCTCAGATAGGGGCGTGTGATTGAGCAAGTCCATGTCATCTAAATCTCACTCCAGCCAGGCAACCCTGTAACTAGCACAGGTTTTAAGAGACTTTCCTTCATGGTCGAAGACACAAATCCCACTTACTTCAATATATTTTATTTTATGAAAGTAAAATGCAGGATTTCATGTTTTCTTCAGAGGCAAACTGTGTAAAGAGGAGTGCAGGTTGAGCTGGTCTATGGTCAAGTGAGCCCCTGCTGGCAGCCAGCTGAACTACACCTCATCAGGACCAAAAACATCTCCATTCAAGTCCATTTAAAAACAGACATGTTGTCTAACAAAAAGAAATGTAGCTACTGTATGTGTCGTACACTTTCCAGAATGTCACACCTCCCAATGGCTTACAGTTGCCTTTCTAATATCCCAGTTCAAAGCATTTTAATATCCAATTACACTCTTCATTGTTAACTTTGTGATTAAACTCTACGGCTTTCACAAGGAAGACGTTCTCAAAAAAATACAAATGACCAGGAAACTCAACGCATTTCTCCATTAGGAACGTCCCTCTTCATCTGTAAAAGAGCAGAGACACATTTCCTGGTGTATACGCACACACACACACTCACTCACTCACTCACACTCACACACACACACACACACACACACACACACACACACACACACACACACACACAAATAAATACAAGCAAGCCAAGCCCAAGTGAGGAAAAGAAACACACTTTCCATAAAAAGTAACGAAGTAATTACTTTAAGTAACATAATATTGTAACACATCATGTTCTTTCTAAAGTAATTTTCCACAATGTATATATAGTACATACTCATCATAAACACAAAGCGGTTGTGTTTGCCCAGCACTAGCATGTTTCTGAACGCTGGTGGATGAAGTGGAAACTGCCACTGCCTCACACTTCCTTTAAGTTGCACAGACAGAACAGTGTTTGCCAGGAACATGAATGTAACACCAATGTAAAGAGTGAATGTGTGCGTTTATACTGGTGCTGTGCATATGTGAACAGCTCGGTCATGGCTGCCTTCCCACTACCACTCCAGTTAGCAGCTTGTGCGTGAGGCGTGAGGATCTGCTAGCGACAGCGCTCTGCTAGCCGCTACGCTGACTGACAGCAGGAGAACACATTCATCCAGACGCATCTGTCACGCATGCAATCCCTCAGCTAAAACAGGCGGGAACAACTTAGCGTTCACCCTGTGCAAGTAGGGGGAGATCATTCAAATCTGAATACTGAGACATGATACTGACAAAAACACATCTGATGTATGCGTTTATGTATTTAGTGGGTTTGCTAAGGCAAGCAACACTGTGACTATTGCTCTGGGATTTGATCAAACGAATTAAAGTCGGCATTAAAAGGAAGTTGCTAGTCTTTTGTGACGTATATCCCGAGTAAAACGCTTCAGGAACAAGAACAAATGTGGGCGGGGCTTGATTGTGTCTGTGGGGAATTGATTGGATGGTTGTGGTTTGCTACTGGCTGATCTCATGTGAGTGACAGGTTATAGCTCCGCCCTCATCATCAGAGAAGAGATGCTGCAAGAGGGAGGGGAAGTTATTTAAAAATGTAGTTGTATGTGTGATTGTGTGCGTAGGAGGCTGAAATGACAAAGTGCACAGAAAATGAGTGTGTGCGTGAGTGTGTGTGTGAGTGTGATACGGACAGAGAGCAGCATCAATCACAGCTTCACTGCTGCTTTGGGACCTATTAGAGTAAAAGAGCAGAGAAAGACTCTAGAGAAATATGCATGTGTGTGTGTAAAAGACAGAAATGAGCTGACTTGAGCGAGGTGTTAATAGCCAGAACTGGCTGGGTCATGTGCTCTGGTGTTGTTGGCATGTCAGCTCGTTTCTTTTCTGCTATTAGGCTGTTTTACTCTTAACCTCATCTGGCTTGGCAGCCTTCTTGCTCATTACTGCAAAAATAGCCAGAACTCTTGGTCACGGTGAGAAGGCCAGAATTAGCAAACAACAGTTTATACAAGCTTGAAGTCTCCATAAAATTGACAATTCCTATTTTTTAATGGAATATTTCAGTGTTTATTCTAAACAATGTATCCTTGTTGTTTTAAACTCATGTTCCTGGTAATCTCGACTCAGAATAAGTTCCTCTTGCAGCATCTCTTCTCTTCTCTGATGACATTTACATTACATTTACATTTATTCATTTAGCTGACGCTTTTATCCAAAGCGACTTACAATTGCTATATATGTCAGAGGTCGCACGCCTCTGGAGCAACTTGCTCAGGGACACATTGGTGTCTCACAGTGGATTCGAACCCGGGTCTCTCACACCAAAGGCAGGTGTCTTATCCATTGCGCCACACCACCCCTGATGACGAGACCAAAACTCTGGAACAGTCTTCCTACCATTGTCCGGGAAGCAGACACACTCTGTCAGTTCAAAGCCAGATTAAAGACACATCTCTTTGACCTAGCATTCACATAATACATTATAGACTTCTATAATTTAATGTTAGGCTGCATAGATTAAGTCAGCCAGAACCGGGAACACTTCCCATAAATCCTGATGTACTCGTTACATCATGAGAAGAATGGCATCTACGCTAATTTTAGTGTCTGTGTTTATCCCGAGGTTTTCCCGCAGCCTGCCGGATCCAGGCCGTATCCAGATCTGACGAAGGACCTTCGCCTGGTTCGCGTTTAAAGTCTGTGTAGAGAGAATGGTGTCGTCTTAGCGGCCCCTAATTTAATAACAAATGATCATTGCGACGGAAGCAAATCAATCAAAACTAACCTTAGCTGGAAATAACTTAACTCTGCTATAAAGCCAAAACAATCTCTGTTACCTTAATGGAAATAACTTAACTCTGCTGTAAAGCCAAAACAATCTCTGTTACCTTAAATTATACGCTTATCTCTGTAAAGCTGCTTTGAAGCAATCTACATTGTTAAAAGCGCTATATAAATGAAGATGACTTTACTTGACTTGACGAGGGCGGGGCTTTAACCTGTCACTCACATGAGATCAGCCAATAGCAAACCACAAACATTCCAATCAATTCCACACAGACAAGATTTGCATAATTTGATTTGTTAAACATACAGAGGAATAATCTGTCTGGCATTGCCACTTGTTCAAAGGTTAACCTAGATAAATGTGCGCTTATTAGGCACATATCCAAGTGTTAGTGTGGAGTGTGAAAGCTAAAGTATAACGCGCTTTACTGCATGACATGGAGGCGCCGGCGCGTCACAAATATGAACCCAAACTCAGCGAATACTTGCCCTACAGACATGAGAAATAAAGCTTGAAATGTCTACTTTTAATCGAGCCAATTCAAATCGTAAACAAATACTCTTTGTTAATGTAATCCGTTTAAAAGTTGCATTTCTCTCTACAGGCGCGTTCACTATCCTGCGGAGAGTCAGCATCGTCATCTTCATCTTTACAGCCAAAACAGACTCAAACACTAGTTTATTAATAAACAATTAAAATGTCTCCTTGCTATTTTTTCCCCGACACATTTATAATCATTACTTTTGCCGGTGCATTGTGGCAAGATTTATGTGTGTTCCTGAGCAAGGAACTTGGGTATACATCACAATAGGGAAGAAAAGACGAGCGCAACTTCCATGTCATGTCGACTTTGACATGGTTAAACTTTTTTCTTGCTGATTCAAGATGCTCTACCAGCTCTAACCAGCTCGACCAACACGGTCTACAAGTCAGAAACCAGCTCCACCAGCAGATAATCCAAAGGACCAACCATCTAGACCAACTAGAAGCCGGTTACCATCTTAAACTGGTCTGAGCTGGAGTATTTCAGCTCATTTGTTGCTCATCACATGGGCTGATCATGAGGAGGAACATGACTAAAGTCCATGGGATCAAACCAGTCCCAGCAGAACCGGCACAAACAGACTTGTGTTCGTCTAAAGCGAGACCGATGTCAGAACATACGGTTTAAATTCAGTCGGCTAACAATGAAGAGTGTGTTTGCCTCAGAACTTGTGATGAGTAAATCCATTGAAAATGTCAATTGTCACACCAACACCACATCAGTCAACACTGATAGCACACATTTAAGTGCTTTAGGCATTGAAGTCACTTTATAAATGTACTATTATTCATAGTTCATGATATATTAGTTAAAGCTAACATACACAAAAAAACTGGAAAAACAGATTATGCAATCATCTTATTTCCACAAAAATATAAAGCAACTTCAATTCCCAGGGAAAGCATGAACTGATAAAATGTCACTTTGGATAAAAGCGTCTGCCAAATGCATAAAATGTAAATGCTGGTGAAGATCGGATGTTTTCTAAAGCTATAGACCATTTTTCAACCCTTGGTCACGTCATCCTTGCATGGCCTGATTTAAACGCTCACTTCCCGGCTCTTACAGGTGTTGTTCTGATATAATTGAGTTCATACAGTCTTCATTTTCTCCACTAACTCGCCGACTCATCGCCCCCAGCGGTGAGTTTCCACTTCTCTGAGCCGAGAGCTCTCAAAATCAATCTTCTCCCATCCCATCCCTCGAGGCCCTGAGCCAGCACTGATCACCATCATCAACATAATTAGCCTTCATTTCAAACACACATCATACCAGAGCAATCACTGCGGCTGCCAGTTCCACAGGTTTGACTGGGACTCTAATTGAACCCCAACTGATTAAACTCAGAGTTTAGACGCAGTTAGCCATGTTAGACTTGTGGATGAATGGATAGAGAACTGAAGTACCAAAACAATAGAGTTGGGTCATTTAAATAATGAAAACTCTGTCATTATTCACTCCTGTTGTGCCAAACCCGCATGACTTAGTTTCGTCAAAGGAGGAATACACTGGTGCCTTCATTATGTGAATTAATCTTTATTAATGAATCACCACTAGAGGGCGCAATTAACGTAAAGGATATAAGAAATAGAGAAAAGAGAAAAAAAGTTCACGTTAGTTACACGAGTTAAACAGCAGACTATAGTGTCAAATAGGTGTAAGTCAAGAAAAATGCTAAATCTTCTTATGAATATTGCGGGTTCATTAACACTTAAGCTCAGTTGAGAACATTCGTGTCTGTAATGTTGGTTAGCACAAAATATGATTTAGACCTGTTTCAAGTTTTCATTTAAAAAAATATCAAGGTTAGGCACTTACAATGGAAGGGAATGAGAACTATTTTTGCAGGGTTTAAAAGCAGAAACGTGAAGATTATCATTTATACAAACACTTACAGTACATTACTATGTTAAAAACACTATGTTATTTGAGCTGTAAAGTTGTTTGCGATTCATTTTGACAGCTGTTTTGGGTGTTACGCAGTCATGGCAAGAAAACCAGTAAAATTGTACATAACTTCGCCAGTGTTGGGGAAAGTTACTTTTAAAAGTAATGTTTCACAATCTTGTGCTTCTCCAAACAACATATCTAATATTTTTTTAAAGCAATGCATTACATTACTTTTGGGTTAGTTTTTCTCACCAGCACTGAGCTTGTTTGTTTGCTTTTAAAAAACAAAAAAAGCTCTATTTTGGCAAAAGCAAAGGCCCTTTCACACCAGGGGCCCTATTTTAACGATCTGAAACGCAAGTATCAAGCGCGAAACGCAAGTAACTTTGTGGGCGGGTCTCAAATCTAAAAGCTTCATTACTCATAGGTGTGGTTTGGGCATAACGTGAAATAAACCAATCAGAGCCTCATCTCACATTCCCTTTAAGAGCAGGTGCGCTTGTTCCATGGCGGATTGCTATTATAACGGCGGATTTGCCAGGAGCGGTTCACAGCCGAGGAGACCGACGTTCTCGTCAGGGCCGTAAAACACAGAGAAGTGACATTGGGGATGGAGAAACACACCCAGATTAGCTTCGGTTAAACAGGCGTATAATAATTTGGGTAAATGTGTAAGCTAGATTTATGCCTATTTTTTCACATCTTCATGGACACAGCAATGGTTTCCATCGTGTGGTAATATTTTTCCTTGTAATAATGTATGGTTCTCTAAAAAGGAGAACTGCTGCTTCTGTGTAGATGAGAGAAGCAAAGTGTGTGTGCGTTGTGCTCATGCTACACTGATTATGGCCAAGCATGCGCCCTTAAAATAGCCTCTGAATAACATGAGCAACGCGCCGCTGACTTTAGACGAGGTTTCTCCTGGTCAGTGGCGGAATTGTTTTCTGAAACTGCAAAATAGCACCAGGGAACGTTTGCGCCGGAACACGCCTCCTCTTTTCCCTGAACCGCCCCCGGGAGCGCAAGTTCATTCCCTAATTTACCGACGTGTGTCTGTGGAGGGAAAAGTCTGCTGTGCACGGGTGCAAAATAGGAATGATACACGCGTCGCTGTACAAAGTCAATTGCGCTGGGTGCAAGATAGGGCCCCAGAAGTGAATAAGCCTCAGGCTGAAGGAAATGCAAATTCACGGCTGAACAGTAGAGGGCGCAGCAATAAAAACAACAATTAAATAAATTAGATGTCTCTCTAAAGCCATTTTTGCTTTTAATATGGTTGAATTGGATCATTGAAGGTCAGCAGCAAATACATTTTTTAGTAAAGTGAGATTAAATACTCCCCATCATGTTCACACACACAAACACACACACACACACACACACACACACACACACACACACACACACACACACACACACACACACACACCTCTGCTCTTACCCACAATCCCTCTCTACATGAGGACAGGAGAGCCGTCAGTCAAATACATGAGAAAACGTAGTTATGTGAAACTACATGTCAACTCATTCTACTAACCTGAACCCTAACCTAACAGTCCACTAATACTCTAATGAGAGTTAGTTGACATGTAGTTGATAAGTTATAGTTAGTTGAATGTCTAAAGTGGACCATAACAATACACTGTAACCATCAATTTCTGTAAGTTTTGTTTTCTCTGATCTGGTTCTAGGACTGACAGGTCTGGGTCTGGCTCGACTCACTCCATGACATTTCTCAGGTGGAGACTAATGTGAACCTTATGAGAGGAGGCGACAATTTCATTTCAGAGACCAAATCACTTTCTCATCCCATGTGAAGATGTGAAGCTCTGAAAATATTACTTTCATTAGCGACCTCAACAGTTCATCCACTCCTGGAGACATAAGCAGCTTTATAATGGGTTTATACAGTCTGAGTGTGAGAAGGATCTGTCCATGTGGAGGAAACCCAGTGTGAGTTTGTGTGTGTGCTGTAAGAGGAGGATAGCAGTGAGACTCACCGATGAAGCCCAGCTGGGAGAACTCGAGAATCATCCACTCCTCCGACGGCTGCTGCAGGGCGAAGTTCTTCATCGTGGTGAAGTAATTTGGCCGTGCAACAATGTCATCCTCTAGCTGTGAGAGAGAGAGAGAGAGAGAGAGAGAGAGAGAACGCTGAAGGATGAAGAAGAAGTGGATCCGAGTCATTTGCATATAATTGGGACAAGTTCAGTTCCTTTTTTGGCAGGGGGGGTATCTAAAGGCTAAATGATTTAAAGGTGAAGTGTGTAATTTTTTCAGAAGTTAATATACTTTCTGTTCTCCCAGCTGAAAGCAGAGGCAACTGCACGTAAAATGATCATTTGGTCCGAATTTCACATGCATTTTATCAAAGGGAGAAGAGAGAAAATCAAGCGGTTTTAAATGTTTTCAGCTGTTCAGAATTTGTTTCGCTAATGCAAGAGTCCAGAAGTGTAACGTAACAGCCTTTCTGGACATGAAAACGTATGATCTTATTGGCGCTGAGATTTCTTTCTGGCAGTAATGGAAACGAGATCCGCAAAACACTTCTGTGGCACTTTGTGTCGGTCTGAACCAGGTTTGTTATAGATAACTAAAACTAGAATTAAACCATAATTATATAGGTTTACTGCCAGGAGGACACGAATGGTTAATGGCTTCAAATGGTTATTAATATACAGTGCTGGTCAGAATTATTGGCACCCCTGGTAAATATGATCAAAGATGGCTGTAAAATTAAATCTGCATTTATAATCCTTCTGATCTTTCATTAAAAAGAAACCATTGTAAAAGAATTGAAAGTGGGGGGAAACTCAATTTATGAAATAAATGTTTTTCTACAAAACACGTTGACCATTATTGGCACCCCTAGAATATTTTATGAGTAAAATATCTCTAAAGAATATTCTCATTCATATTTACATTTTGTAGCACACTTGGTCACATAAATATGTTTTAGGTTTAGAGAAAAACGGATATAAATCCGATTTAATCTTTTTTGAATTTAATTTTTAGTATTGTTGAGAGAAGTCAAATGTACACTGATGCGTTTACACTTGTCCAGTTTAATCTGGAATGAGTCTCAGATCTCCTCCTGAAGTGGTTTGAGCGATCGGATTTAAATCCGTCTCGATTGTGTTTCGGAGGGCATTTACACCTGGCCTCTTCCCGAGCGGAGAGCTATCCCATCACAGAAACACATGAAGTGGCCGTGTGTAATCAGGCCGACAGAAAACTGAAGAGGAGAAGACACCAACATGGGAATCTGCCGGATCTGGAGAGAAGAATGATATCTGATCTCTTGTCAGGTGTTCTCCAAACTCATCTATAATAATTATGGCCAGCGTGTTTTGGAGAAAAGCATTTATTCCATAATGTGTTTTACCCCCCATTTTTAATTATTTTACTTCAATAAAAGGTTCGATTTTTCTAATTGAAAGATCAAAAGAATAAACAAAGCAGATTTATTTTTACAGCCATCTTTGATCATATTCACCAGGGGTGCCAATAATTCTGATCACAACTGTATGAGAATATGCACTACTTTAACACAAGACAAGGCGATGTATCTGTTGTGGAAAAATGTTCTCCACTCCGTTTGAAGTTATGAACCGCCCAACCCGGGAACTCTGGTATCAAAATGATCTCCGAGTTTCCCAGTGGTAAACTAGTGGACTTGAGAGGGCATCACGTCTAATTCCCCACTAAATCGTATATACGCTAATTCCGCTAATATACTGCTTAAAATAAAACATATTAAAATGTGTGTGATATTAAAAACATTTTTTAATAAATTGTACTATTATTATTATTACTTTAAGAAGTACATTCTACTGTGCAATAGCAATATATAAGTTAGAACAAACTTTTATATGAGCAGATTGTAATGAAGACTGTTGGGATTCTGTGTTTTAATAATCTTTATTACTGTTATATTCTTATTATTATTATTACTACCACTACTACCTGAAGAAGTACACTCTACTATGAAATGGTAATATATTTCTGTTATAATTTCTTCAAGTTAAACCGAACTTTTATTTTGTCATGTTGTGAAGTAGAGCTTTGAGTTTCTGTGAGTTTTCTCAGGTGAAATGGTGAGACGCTGCAGAGGAGACTCCTGTGTTCATACAGTGAGACGCTGAAACACCACGAGCGAGCAGACCAGCCCGAGACACGCAGAACATCGTCAGATTCAACAGCTTCAATATTCACAGACACACTGATTCATCCCTCAGGCCTGCTTTTGATTCATTCATCCAAAAATGGCCAAATTCCATGACCTTCCGCTGAATTACGGGATTCTGCGCTGGTAGAGTGTGTTTTCTTGTCTTTAAACGCCCCAGGCTGTGAGAGCTTCATGCGTGTGTTGGGAGTGCTAAACAGAAAATAAAGTGGAGGCTGAACTTTGCTCTTTTCCTGAGAAAAGCAGCCGTCACACACATCAGTGTCAGAGAGCGCGCTCTGAAGTGAACGACTCATCGGGGGGAGGACTTGTGTTGGCTTTATCTAAACACAAAAAAGATCATAAAAGAACATTCTTCAAAAGAAGTGCAACAGTGGCTTTCCTCAAAGATCAGCTTATCTTTATAAGAGCTTTCCACTTCCTCCGGAATCCATTTCCCACAGTTCCCAAAAGACAAGACGACTGCCAGGGTTTATTTGGACCGGCTGACTGTACATTATCACTTATTTATTGCCTCAATACAATACATGTAAAAAAATCCATTCTGGAACCAGCTCAGTTCATAACATAGACCCAGTAATTGTGATTTAGTTCACGTTCTCCAAAGATCTGTTCAGTGTGAATCTGTGATTTGGTTTAATCGTACCTGGACGTAATAGGTTCCTTTAGTCTGGGCGTACATCATCAGGAAGCAGTAATCCAGGTTCTGCTTCGTTCTCCACCTGCAAACACAATCAGCATTCGCGTTACGGAGAATAAAACACAGACACACACACACACACACACAGTGTTAACAGTGATGAGTGATGACTGTTTGTGGCAGCTGCTGTTTGTCCAGTGTTTAATGAACACAGATGCTCTTTTAAAGTACGAAGCACAAAAAATGACAACAAACGTCTCACAAAAATAGTCCATATGAGTTTGTGTGCTATTCCGAGTCTTCTAAGAGCCTTTGATACTCGTGTGTGAGGAACAGAGCAGCGCTCCTCTCCCTCCGGCATCTCCTTCAGTTCAGCTAATGCACATCCAGACTAACGTCTGCGCTTCTCATCACTGACGTCAATCAATCACGTCAATCAAGAGTCTTGATGTGTGACACTGGAGTGTTTTTGGAGGTACAATGCAGAAGTACATTTATAGTAAATAATAACTTTAATTTACTTTATTATTTACTCGAAGCTGCAGTCTGTAGTTTTTCCTCTTTGTCGCCATCTCTGTTCGAAATCTGCAATTGCAGTTATTCACGGAATGATCAACATTACGTGGGTTGTGCATCGGCCCGGCACAGCGCGGATTAATCCAGTGTTTTGAGGAGAATGTGCGGCTGTCAGTCACCGATCCTGGCATTCGCAAACACAGATTCTACAAGTAACATCCACTTTTGTTCTGACCAACTAAGGGGAAAAGCATTGCAGTAAATCACGCTGGTTAAATCTAACGATCGCTTATCATATCACGACAAACAAATTATACTTTGTTCTCAAATAGTTAAAGTTAACAAAATCAGCATTGCGTGACTACATTTAATGCCCTCCCGATATTATCCTTGTTTTCGCATGGGCCGGTCACAGTCTCTTTTTTTCTTCGAAGTCCGAAGTCTTTCGCATTTTACAACGGGTGAATCTCCAGTTGGTGATCGTCGTTTGAACCTTTCTGGATCCGCCATCAAACTGATAAGTGTAATTATATCAAGTGCTGTGAGAAAAGGCTATAAACCTCCAGCATCCTCACACTCATAGCCGAGACTCTTCTTTATGTGGACAGATGTGACGTAATGACGCAAAGACATGCTTGAATTTCCCGCTGAAATCCACCAGTACCACTGGAGTTAAAAACATTATTACAAGCTTACCGTGTTGAATCGAGCTCAGGCAAGCAGAGAGTTTTGAACACTGGCTGGTGATGTACTTGCTCAAAAAAATATTGTGGATCATTTTTAACCCAAAAAAGTTACGGACTGCAGCTTTAAAAATACTGTCCCTTTAAAGGTGAAGTGTGGAAACATTCATACAGGTTTCCTGAACTCTCGTCCATCTGCCATTGGTCAGTCGAACTGAAAGCCCCGCCCCAAACTCAAGCCATTGGCTGAGACAATGCTGCTCTGTTGGGCCTAGAATGGAGTTTTTACAGAACAAAAAAGCCATGTTACGATCAGTGGGTGTTTTTTAACCACTTTTCCTGATTTGTTCAAATCGAGTTGACAGTTCTGCCTATTATATGAGATCACTAGTAGGTTAATTGTTAAAGTATGCGACTTATGGTTTATGAAAGATTGCTAGTGTCAGGAAATTAATGGGGACTTCAGGAAACTCGAGATATGAGGGCAAAACATAGCAAGACAAGACAAACAAGAGAGCCGTTTTTCTGAATATCGGCATGACTGCAAATTTGATTTTATAAAACAGTTCAATATAGAAGTCAATATTACGTGAAGTTTTTGTCAATACTGTCTGTTTTTGCTAAAGAAAATAGCTCAAACTAACCACAGCAATGCAAGCTTCACAGTGGCGTTCTGAACACTACATTATTCACTTTGAGAATGAATCGGGCGAGTCAAGATCAAGATCAAGATCAAGGGATGATTGTCTTCATGAACGGATCACTGAATATACAAAATATGTTCTTGAATGAATCAGCCGTTTTGATCAAATTGGTTGAGTGAATCATACAATGACTCACGCATTAAGACACTTGCTGCAACAGTTTTACTTTCATAAGCAAAAGGTATCATTGCATTTTTCCATCGTTTTATATTTTTGGTTTAAAATTTTGTTGTTAAAACATGAATCTCATAACATTATTTGTGTAATTTCAGTGTAAATGCATTGTACACTGTGGTAAACACACCTAAATGCCGACTTACTAAAAAATATATATATTTTGTCCAAAAGTGTCCATTCTGTCTCCGTGAAATGATGCATGACCAGAAAGACAAACAGTTTCTCATATACCACATGTTGCACTGTAAAAGAAAGATACTGTATGTTTGATACTGTCTATAATCCGGTTTAATGATTTTTAGCCACTTTAAACTGGTGTTCAGCGCTTGATCTATTGCCGACTGCAGCTAGACAGATTCCTGGCTTCATTCGAAGTGCCAAACATCACACAACAGCTTGTGTTAGGTCATTCAACAAATCAAATCTGTCAAATATCTCCCTATTTTTGTCACTGGAATGAATGAACTATGGCAGATATGGGATTTTTCTTTTGCACAGTGAATATTGTAATTGCGACCTATCAACGGCTCACTCTGTCTATGTACATCACACTAGGATAGGAGACAGTGGCACACATGCCGACAGGCGGTGTGGAAACGATAAACGCACAAGCCTGTCTTTGAGTGTCTCTACTTTACATAAACATACACACACATACGAACTGAGTGTGTTGCTGTGAGACAAGGAACTGATCTGACAGAGGCCATACAAGTACTTTCACACACATTTACATCAGAGCTTCTTATCTGATCTGTTGAACAACACAAACACACCAACCAGCGGGAGAAACTGTGTGTTTGCATCTGCGCTTCTCCAGAACTGGTGTGATGAAGGAAGTAATGTCAGGCTATGAGAATGGACACCATTCAACTCTCGCTTTCATGCAAACTCAGAGGAGAGAGAGATGGCAAAGATTCCAGGAAGAACAGCATTAACATATGGAGATACAGTCAGTCTGAGCATGAGGATATCAGGAAAACTCACCACAAATATCAGCATCAGCATTAGTAAAATGTTATTATTTATATAACTGTCATTATTATTTAATCAAATATATTACTATAGCAAAACTGCAAAATAAAAAGTAATAATAATAATATATATTTAATAAAATCTAGTAAAGTGTAATTTGTTCCTGTGATCAAAGCTGAATGTTCAGCATCATTACTCCAGTCTTCAGTGTCACATGATCCTTCAGAAATCACTCTAATATGATGATTTGATGATCAAGAAACATTTATGATTATTATCAGTGTTGAAATCAGTTGTGGACAATTTTATTTCTCAGAATTCTTTGATGAATAGAAAGTTCAAAAGAACAGCATTTAAAAAGTAAATAAATAAAAAACTTCAATACCGTTCAAAAGTTTGGGGTCAGTAAGATTTTTTTTTTGGGGGGGGGGGGGCTTAAAGAAATGAATACTTCTGTTCAGCAGTGATGCATTAAATTGACCAAAAGTGTCAGTAAAGACATTTATAATGTTACAAAAGATTCTATTTCAAATAAATGCTGTTCTTTTGAACTTTCTATTCATCAAAGAATCCTGAAAACACACACACACAGACACTCACACACACACTAGTGCAGTCACGCTATGTCAGATTAAAACACACTGAACTCATGTTGGTTGTCTACAGACGGTCGAAGTCTTTACCCACTAAAAGACTGGATTTAATTTAGTGTAATGAAAGTGAAATGAGTTTCACAATGAACCAAATGTTGAGGCATTGGAATAAACACATGCAAGTTGTTCACATGTGGAACGACTGAATAATTCATCTTCTGCGTATAAACACCACCTGTTCAAAAAACTCAAAAAACAGCAATATTTCAACTACTACTAAAATATACTGCACAAAAACACACGAAACGCTTGCAACACACGAGTGGAGAGAAATGAATGCGGCGTAAAGGGATCTGTGTGTGTCTTGGCTGACTGGTTATTGCCTGGAGTGTGTGTGTGTGTGTGTGTGTGTGTGTGTGTGTGTGTGTGTGTGTGTGTGTGTGTGTGTGTGTGTGTGTGTGTGTGTGTGATGATCTGGTCATCAGACTGCTTGACCTGATGAGATCCGACAGGCTTTGAGCACAAACACACATTAATGAACATATTTACTGCCATCAGTCCTGACGGTTTACATGAGGAGAAAGTGAAGAGTGTGTGTGTGTGTGTGTCCAGAGAGAAGTGCTTTGGAGAGGGACGTGATTGCGAAACGGACTAACATGAGGTTGAGCGGACCTCTTCAGTTGTCTGCACCCAGAGCGAGCTTGTGTTAACCCCTTCAGTGCTGGAGCTGTTAAACTCCGGCCCGAACTGGTCTTTAGTGTTTCATTCTGACTCTGTAGCCGGACTTTAAAGTGCACTCAAACATCTTATAGCTGCAGTCCACATTACATCCACACTAGAGTTTCACTTACACTACAAGTTACAATACTAATATTTCTGTCTTAAATCCTTCACTTTTTGCATTTCAAATCCTCTTTTTTGCTTTTATTTAGGAGGAATACTGGAGACACGCTGTACACTTCTGTCTGTGTGTGAATGTGAGTGTGTTTGTGTGTGTGTGTGTGTGTGTGTGTGTGTGTGTGTGTGTATGAGAGAGAGTGTAAGCAGTGACATTCTGAGGTTTAATTGTGTGTTTGTGTTAATTAAACTGAAAACTGAACTGACAGATCAGAGATGCTGGAAGTGTGTGTGTGTGTGTGTGTGTGCGCGCGCGTGTGTGTGTGTACTCATGAATAAGGCATAAAGAAGCCTGACCCTGGGGGAACACACACACACACACACACACACACACACACACACACACACAGTTGTGTACAATGCTGTATTACTATTGGTCGATTGCTCTGGAGGCGGGCATATGCAAATGTATTTGTCCGTGTGACATCACAGATCCTGCAATATCAAAACGAGCTGTTTTTGTGGCTTGATTAAATGAAAGTTTAGTTTATCACGAGGAGGATGTTTAAGCTCTGAAACCTGCAGGAGTGTTTCATGGTGCAAAGATCAAGGCAAAATCATCCTGACCCTTTAAACTAGAGAAACAACAGAGTCCAGGAAGAAATGAAAGGACTTGGGGAAAAACTAAAACAGATTTCATAGAGCCCAAAATATGTTTTCCATGCGGAGACACTGAATGTATCTCTGCGTTCACACTGTTGACTGATGGGTAATTCCAGCACAACACACACTGATGGACGAGAGGCGCAGTGTGTTACCTGACCCGCTCTTTAGGGTCACCGAACGACTCTTTGAGGTGAGAGAAGTCTGGGTA